>NW_020230042.1:182500-320000 GCF_003227715.2 Harpegnathos saltator
AATCTAGTATCACCAAAGTTGCTTAAACTGCTTTACCTGAATGTGCCACAAACAGGTCTTTGAGGAAGCCTAACTCCTTGGTAAGCATTTTGATCTTCTCCTCCAGTAATTCATTCTCTACCTTCAGCTGATTAACTCGCTCTAAGGTATGTAGCGTGCGTAATTTGCTCTTTACCCTAGATCGCTTTACAGCCTGTGGAATATGAAAATAACGACTGACAACGCTCGCGTCACAGATAATCAATACGCAAACATAATAAACAATACACGTTACGAAATCCATGGATTACCTGATTGTTTCGATCCCTTCGCTTTCGATAGTCCTCGTCGCCCTCGTCTTCCATCTGCTTCTTCCGCTTGTTGCCGCTATTTTCTTTATTTTTCGGCGCCATCTGAATCAGCATGAAAAATTTAAATCTACATGATTTTAAAGATATTTAAATGATACATATTCAAAACAATCGCTATATTTATGTCGTTTCTTTAGCACAAGATATCTCATGTCTGACAAATAAATATCGACGTGACAAAAAAAGTAATGTACCAGTGTAAATACATAGTTCTCTATTGATCCCGTTTTTTTTGTTTTTACATCGTTACATCGTCCATGTTGTATTAAGTTTTGCGCTTGATTAATTCTTAGAGCGCCAATTTGTATCGACCATGCGCGCTGGGGTGTAGTGAAAGTTTGACATTTCTTAAAGATCCATGTTATAACCATGTTATAACGTAGCGGTATATTTTCGGCTTGCCGAAAGAATTAATCACCCGCGACGATTTGCGTGACTCTTTTTGCGCGGTTGCTCAAGCGTGCAATTTGCTAATCGAGATATCAGAAGTAGATACGTGACAAATATTGAGATCGGTATGCGTCTCAACGTACGGCACACTATGCACGCACGCACGCACGCACAACGACAAACCGGTCATTACGTTTCGCTTTGAACAACGCGCGCCGTCGCGCATGGTGTATTTACTCAATAAGGCCTTGAGGCTTTATTGAGTTCTGTTAAGAAACCGGCCCTGACACCTTCGCGTGTCGGCACACAACCTCGGCTCGAAAACCGCAAATCGGGCTTTCATTGTAGCGCTTTCGCGATTCAAGTTTCCATGCGGGGACGCAACTCCGAATTTAACGCTGAAACGGTCGTCAACGGCACGTTCCGTTAAACATAACTTTCAGGGTCACTCGCGCAGAACGCGCGACGATTTAATTTCACCGATCTTGAATACAGGCGATATATCTGTACCTGTACTGCGTATCTCCGGATTATCTCCTCGATCCTTTGCACGATGTAGACATGTGTGTGTGTGTGTGTGTGTGTGTGTGTGTGTGTGTGTGTGTGGTGTGTGTGTGTGTGTGTGTGTGTGTGTGTGTGTGTGGAGAGAGAGAGAGAGAGAGAGAGAGAGAGAGAGAGAGAGAGAGAGAGAGAGAGAGAGAGAGAGAGAGAGAGAGAGAGAGAACGTAATTAAACGCGATACTTGAAATGCTTACACAATACACGCGCGTGCATTTTGTGATTGTGTGTACATAATCACGAACGAAATTACAGAAGAAGATTGTACCGATTGGCATCGGTATATCTACGAGAGAGGAAATGGACATTTAATTTTTAATATACATAATATCTCTTCGATGGAATGGATGGTTCCTCTTTGAAGATACAGAAGCTACAGAAGTGTAGCTCGTCGTCGTATTATTATATATAAACATGTCACATTATTCGTCACGCATTCACACGATCGTATCGTATCTGTTTCCGCGAATTGATAACACATAAAACTCTTATATAAATCCCTGACATCATCGTCGCCCGCGTGCACTGCACGAGATGCTCGATCACGCGTGTGTAATAAACGAAAAACCGAGGAGCTTCGCTCGCGCCCGTCGATGGTCGCGCGCAACGTTGTTACGAATTTATTCATTTCAGCGAGATATGAATACCGGCTGCGCCGGTGCGTGCGACTCGCTCGCGCACGCACGCACGCACGCACGCACGTGCGCGGGCACGCGCGCACGGGAAAATTGTGTTCTCTCTTTGCCCCGATTTCGTGACCCGGGACCCGGGGCCCGGGACGACGTTGGGAGGAACGAAACGTCGCCGCGCGATTTGATCTTTCCTCTGGTCTGTGATCCTGTCTGATCGCGGCCTGTACCACGATTCTGTAACTCGTTATTGGAGTTAACGACACTTTCGTTATCGTTGCGCAGCTTTTCTACGGTATACAAAAGCTGCGCAACGATAACGAAAGTGTCGTTAACTCCAATAACGAGTTACAGAATCGCAGCACTGCGCCGTTGTCGATTACGGGCAAACGCGGCACTTTGCCGGCACTCGCGAAAGCGAGGCCGAGCGCGAGAGACAATGCGCGTAATTAGCAATTAGTACGCGTCTCCAGGGTCAATGTTTTCAGCATACGTACGCGGCGGTAACTCGCGCGTATCGCCTCTCTCAATCATGTCGCGACAACGAAATCATGTTGCGGACGAAAATGTCAAGTGACAACGCGCGCGGATCAGTGCTTCGTTCCGTCTTTATCAATTCCGTGTCGGTATACACTCCTGTCCGAACTCCTTCGAACGCATGCTGCTTATCTATGCTATATTTATCAACGTGAGATCGCGTTGCATAGGTGTACACCTTCACAGTCTTGTGCACTGCGCGAATCTCGTCGTGCGACGAAACACTCGCGGATTTTCCTCTCTCGACTCGAATACCCGTTCAAATTTAATTTCCCAACTGTCAAACATGTCACCGCACAGTTTCGACGACGATCACGATGATAACCTGGTGGTGGTCGACCTGAGATGCGAAAGCATGGCGCCGAGTGCACACCACAAACACGAGGATAATTTGCTTGTCGCGGCTGTACTTTCTCTTGCACTTGGTACGTAATAATATAAGCTCCTGCTAAGTAACGCGTCACGCGTTTTGACGCGTTTTGAGAAGAGAGGAAGAGGGAGGGGGAAAGGAGGGGAGAGAGAGAGAGAGAGAGAGAGAGAGTGTGTGTGTGTGTGTGTGTGTGTGTGTGTGTGTGTGTGTGTGTGTGCGTGCGTGTGCGTGCAACCGCGACACGACACGAGATACGTCGCGTGTGAACATCCCCGCGACCCTGACAATTTCCGCGTGCGACGCAGAGTGCGCAGCACACGAAAAAAGCCGTTCTTCCTACTTCTGCGCTCTACTCTCTCTACTCACTGCATCCGCAGCGCGCGGATCTCTGGACGCACCTCCTCTCTATGTCGCGAAGCCGCTGTCTCACGCGCGCACTCGTTCACTCCTCGACCTCGGTACTGTCCAAACGGAAATCGCGCAATGCCATGTGCGCTCCTGTTCACGACCACACGATCCGTGACGACTCAGTAAGATAGGTCAGAGATGACGCGAGTGAACGAACGAGTCATCGCAGGTGCTGGCATGGATCGGGGAACGAATGAAACTGACGGCGTACGCGCGCGCGCGCGCGCGCGCGTGCACGCACGCGAGAGGTCCGTCCATATCGTCCACTCCATCGCACAAACGAGTGCGTGAAAGGTAGCGCCCTCTCTTAGCGCTGACTCCATTTGTACACTGGAATGCAAAACGAGATATCGACAGTTTCTTTTTTTTCTAGTGACATGAGCGATCCGTGCAGTTGTGAGTTTGGGAATCACTGCTTGATTGACACAAAGCAGTCTCTCAAGATCATTGGGGTTAGAGAGACTTGCGATTAACATCACCTGTGACGTGATTAGGTTCTAAAATATCCTTATTTCACAGGTGATGTTAATCGCAAGTCTCTCTCTCTCTCTCTCTCTAACCTTAACGATCTTGAGACTGCTTTGTGTCAAGATCAAGCAGTGATTCCCAAATTCACACAACTACACGGATCGTCTAGTGTCACTAGAAGAAAAAAAAACAAAAAAAAACTGTCGAAACCGTTTTGCATTCCAGTGTACTCTCGCTAGGTACGCCAAGTTGTTCCCTTCCCAGGACCATCACGCATAAAAACTGCATACATATACATAACTGCAAATGCATAGCGCAAAAGACATGTTGATTCGCAGATAATGCTCATATGCGTACGTGCATATGCAGTTGTGCTTTTTTTCTGTGCAATGGCCCTTATGGCGGGATTACGATGGACTTGACGTAACGGGACGCGACGGGAAGTGACACAAAACCTACAACACATTGTTTTATATGCGGCTAGTTACTTACGATCGACTTTACGTAACGTGACGTGAAATCTCCGAACTAACGCGACGTAAAACTTGCCAATGTCAAGTTTAGATGTCGCGTTCCGTCAAGTCGGACTGCTCATGTGACACTTTCAAAAACCTGCTGGAGTTCTTTCACCAGGTTACGCCCGTCGCCAAACTGAATTCTTCTTCGAAAAATATCTCTCACACTAATATAACCTCAAGCATCAAACGTCAAATTCACGTAACGTCGTGTCCCGTTACGTAAAGTTCATCGTAATCCCGCCTTTACGCGAGCCTGTGTCATATAGCGTGTAGAAACAAAATTACCTGGGCCAATCATGTCTCCCACTTGAACTCTTCGCCTTCGCGACTCTATTTCCTGCGAACGATACGAAGAACGATAACATGATCGTTGATGATAACGGATCGTTGCGAAAAACACTCGGGCTATTCGACTATTCTCAATCACAGCTATACACACTCTCGCGTGTGCAGAGATGCTTCCAAATATTTATATCGATTAAATTTATTATTCCAAATATATATTTATTTATTTATAATATTATATATATTTATTTATTTATTTATTGTTCTTTTTATTTCTCTTATCTAATGCTGAAAATTCGTCTCTCACTCGTCACTCTGTAAAAATTGTACGTATATACATCATCCAGAATCGATTCACTCGCTTTCGGAACCGCTTTCGCCGCTTGCGCTGCCGGTACCGCTGCCACTACCGCTAACAGATCTCGATCTAGACTTGGAACTTGATGACGGTGATTTGGCGGGGGATGCGGAGCGCGACCTCGATGCAGACTTGGATCGTGATCGTGATCGTGATCGTGATCGTGATCGTGATCTTGATCTGGACGAGTTCCTCGACTGAGGACTACCAGACCTCGATCGCGATCTTGACGGCGAATGCGACGCGGAGCGCGATCGTGAACGCGATCGAGACTTGGACGGTGAACGTGAGCGAGATTTGGATCTCGATGCGGATTTCGAGCGAGATCGCGATTTCCTGCTGGAAACCCGTGAGGACGCTCTTGACGACGCACGGGAGCCCGCTTCGTTCTCTCCTTCGGAACCTGCGAGAGAAATTTGCGTTGGGGTATTCTAGCCGTGGTGGATTCTTTTCAAGATATACGACAAAAAAACAATACACAACGAACAAATCGAGTTGCAAACCTTTCCTGTCGGCTTTCTCCAGAGTTTCCTGCTCCTCCTCTTCTTCCTCTTCATCTTCGTCATCCTCTCCTGGTGGCTCCAATTGCTTCTCTCGATACCTTTGCATTCTGAATTCGAGAGCATTTAACGGTCGATGACGCACTATCAGGCGCGTGTTATTTGGCTGCTGCCCGGCTTTCTGACGACGTTTACTCAGCCGCACGCGCGTCTCCAGCTCGTTGTAGTAGACCTACGTTGCATGAGACAATTGATCATCAGACTGATAACGTACATGCAACATAACGCTATTATTCCGCAATGTACATACCCCATCTTGTCTCATCACGAGGAAATAATTCTCTTCGTATCCCTTGGAGGCTTTGCTCTTGACATTCCAATTGTATTCCCTGGCCATTTTGTACTCATATTCCTCCTCATCAGCGTAATCAATACCAGCGGTAAAGTCCCGTCGGCGCTTATCCAATGTTTCCTCCAGTGGCAAAAAGTATGCCACAAACTGTTCGCCACTTTCGTCCATCACACCTCTATAAAAATCATTGTTTTTGCGCAATCAAGTAACAATCTCCCTTGGAACTCGCAGTCTAAGAGTTAAGACTAAAATTACTTTTGCATATATATATATATTCTGTGCTTACCGTATCATAGCTTGAGACATTTCTTCAATCTGTGCAGGTACAGAGCGGCCAGAAGGTGCAGGATCAGAATCAAATATGACCTGAGCACACGGATATTTCCACAACTGCAATTTGAAAGCACAGATAAGTAAAAGACAACACCGTAACAGATACTGTAATGTTTACATTAAGACATTATTGTAGAAGCACCTTAAAGTCTGGATATATCGGCAATATCTCTACAGGTATGACATTTGGTTTGCTATAATGTCTTTCAATTGGTTTCTTGTTGTCTTCAAATGTCTTCTCTATAGCCTTTATTTGACTCTCGCGATCCATGTATAATGTTTCCTCCTGATTGAAAATAAGTAAATTTGTCAAAGTAAATGTGCCAATGTTATATTATATACAAAACGTAAGTAATCTTAAGTAATAAGTAAATTATACCTTAAAGTTCTTCTTGATACTATATCCAACTTTAGCTTCAACTTTGTCCACACTCTGTGGCTGAAATCTTGTGGTTTCTGTGGAAATATATTCCGTACGTCTAAGCCACGATACGCTTCTAGCATGATGTCTTGATCTCTTGGAATCCTGTGGTGTCAGAACATCTTCTTCAAGCAGCTTTTCATCTGCTGGATCCAACTGCGCATTTGGATCTCCTGCATATGTATCCTTATTTATTAGATCGATCTCAACACCCAAATCATGTTCCGTTAGTACTTCGTACTTGTAATTTCGTTCTAATGATGTTGGGTTATAACGAATAAACCTACATTATGAAATGACAGGTTATTACCAAATAAATAGACACCTACACCTACATGCCAGAGTTTCACATTTTGCTGCTTACCTGGATGGTTCAAAAGGATATGTTATAAATTTCGGATCAAATGGAATGTCTGGAAGTGTATTGCAATATTTAACACGACATATTAATTCGGACCTAGAACAAAAAGAGACCTGATGTATCAATG
Organism: Harpegnathos saltator; assembly: GCF_003227715.2. Lineage (NCBI taxonomy): Eukaryota > Metazoa > Arthropoda > Insecta > Hymenoptera > Formicidae > Harpegnathos > Harpegnathos saltator. The sequence continues at coordinate 189,466 of NW_020230042.1, forward strand.
TTTCACCCTTACTAAAATTACTTGAAGCGAATTACTTACCTCTTCTCTGCCGGTCTAGCCGGACGTTTATCCCTGTCCGCCTGATTGGTATTGGTTTGGATAGTAGGTGCCATATTATACTGTTCTACACGTGGAAATCATAAATATAAACACCAGGAAAGGAGTTATATAGACGTGTATATATAGTTATATAGACGGGCGGCTCGAAGTAAAAGGAAGAAATTAAAAGATGAGCCAATGGTAATGTAGGCTGCGTTCCGAAATTCACTGCCAGTACTGAAAATATATAGTATACATAACACAAACCATGTATCTTCAGTACTGGCAGTGGATTTCGGAATGCAATCATAATCTAGATGTCTCTTTGTTGGGGGGGTCGAGCAAGATCCGGTGCGCACTGAATGCCAGGACACTTCGAGTCAAGCTTCCGTGTAATTACTTCATGTGATAACTGATTAAAAATTACCAAACGGCGATCCGAAGTGGGAAATGCATACACTCGAACCGCTGGTGGGCAGTCACAGATCCTCAAGGGAAAGCGCACGAAGAAATTACCAACATTCGAAGGGAAAATGCACGACGACACCGGTGTTCGGAATTAAGAGAAGTCGGCTAAAGCCAGCGGCACACGGTGCTTGTTTTCGTGCTGGATTGCTTGTTGGATGAAAATACTGCGTTCTGATTGGTGCATTTCCGAAGATGGATGGAAATGCACCAATCAGAGCATAGTATTTTTATCCAGCAAGCAATCCAGTACGAAAACAAGCACCGTGTGCCGCTGGCTTAATTGTCGCGCCCTGATACGAGCGAAGTGTAAAAAAAAAGAAAACAAAGCTCGACCCTGGTCACACGATGGATATTAAATGATAATGATTTGAAACACTCACCAACCTTCCGCCGCACGAACGACGATAACAACGATAACCCTACCTTGGATGTCCAACAATAACTAATTCCCAGGTACACGTACAGACTCCCCTCTTAAAAAACGAGTGCCAGGCGCCACCTGGAGCTATACCCGGACGTTGCTGAATTAAAATGGGTCACGTGACACGGAGTGGGGATACGCGGTGGTATTCAAACCCTCGCAGCCGCGCGCACTTTCATATATATACTGTTTTGTGCAAATGTGAACACAGAAAAAGAAATATTTTTAATAAGTATTTTACAAAACTGTATTTTCATGTCTGCTTATACATGCTAATTAATCAGTATTTTGCCCTATTAATTGTACAAGATTATATATATGCATATTGAGTTGTGTAATTGTGTAATGTATAATTTCAAAATTATTAGGTAAAATGAAATGATGGAATTTTTATGTCTGTATAATTTTATAAAATAATTGTATAGAAAATACAAAATTATAGATATCAGCGGCATACAACTAAAGGGTGTTCTATCAAAATTCACGCAAGAAGTAACTTTGATAGGAAATACAGGTTTATAATTAAAAACTGTAAATTTTTTATTGATTCATAAAGTATACAGTATAGGATTATGTATGTATGGAATGTTATTAAATAAACCTTAAATAAATTGTAAATGAATCTTCAATTAAATTTGTTTGTCTTATTTTTTTTAGACTAATTTAGATACATTCTCAAAATGTTTCCTATCATGCATCTTGAAAGTGCCTCTTAACACGTCACTCAATAAGTTCGTAGGATAACTAATAAAACAACAACTTTTAGGCACAATTTGACTTTATTCATCTACATAGTCTCCTTCAAGTGTGATACATTGATTCCAACGCTTCTCTAACATTTCGATGGCTTTTTTGTAGAACGATTTATCTTTGGCCTCAAAGTAGGCTTCAGTTTCGGCTTTGGGCAGGTTTCGCCGGTTGCTGTCCACTCAGCTGACTGCCGATTTGACTCTGGAGTGTAGTGATGGATCCATGTTTCATCCATTGTCACATACTGCATCAAAAAATCTTTTTTATTGCGCCGAAACAGCTCCAAACAGCCCGCTGAATCATCAAAGCGTTGCTGTTTTTGATTGACTGTGAGCAAACGCGGTACCCACTTCGAACCACTTTAACTTGTGAACTAAACGTCCGATTGTCATGAAATTTTGACACGTATCATTTGAAGGTTAGTACTTCCTAAAAATCATATGGATTTGTCAATAGTAGCGCCACTTATATGTCATCCTACGAACTTATTGAGTGATGTGTGTTACAATGGCTCAAGAGCATCCACATATTATAAACACATTGGAATTCTGTGCAGGCTTCTCCATGAGCCTGTATTCCTGTGCAGAAAGTGAATCTATAGAACCTATGAAATCATTTCTCAATAAATTGTTCACATTCTTGTTGTCTTATGCTAATGCAGTAAGATATCGAATCTGTCATTATTTAACTATGCTTTTAAACTCTATAGGCGATCATGCTGTCATTGATGACAACTTATGTGATCAAATTACAAGCAGAATGATAGATCGATCGATGGATAAGTCTCTTGAAGTTAGAGCGCAGGCTGTTTTTGCTTCGCATAGATTACAAGAGCCATCTAATGATCAGTGTCCCATAATAGAAATGTATTTATTTCATCTGTATAAAGATACAAAGCCTGAAGTTCGCAGAGCAGTTCTTGCAACAATGAGCGAGAATCAGAAAACCTTACTAGCTGCTTTGAAAAAGACACGTGATATTGATGACTCTATGCGTAAGATGGCATATGAATTTATCAGCAAGATTACAGTAAGTTCATTGACAATTAAATAAAGAGAACAATTGTTAAAAGATGGTCTTAAAGATCTGACTGATCTGACAGTGTCAAAGCCTGTGTAAGCAAAGTCTTATTACCAACATGGCTACAATACTATAAAGGAGAATACATAAACCTTATACATGCTCTGAATGCTGGAATAGGGACAGAAGTTGCAGCATTAGCTTTACAAGCATTATTCAAGTAAGTCTAAAAAAGAAAGTAAGCAAAAGTAGCATAGAGAAATTCTATGTATTAAAAACTGCTGCTGTCAGTATGAGATGAGTCTCCTGATCTATCGTACTGTCAGGATTCAAGATTTCGGCTAGTATTGCGAATGCCAGATTATTATACATGTCAAACACTTGTTTGCCGAACTTTTGGCTGCTTCGCGTGATTGAAGTTAGTATAAATATGGACACGTGATACGTATCGATACTCTGTAAAGGACTGATATCCGGCGCATTGCAAATGACTCGTACAGCCGGAAAGTATGCACTTTCGAACCTTTCCGGAGCATCGGGCACACGGATCGCGAAATGATCAAAGAAAGCGCATAGGCACTGTCGCAGGTAAACGTCGTCATCGTTAGCAGGATTGTAACATAAAATTATTAAGCGCGACACCAAGCTGCTACTACTGCTAATCCGCCGATTCAGTAATAGCTTGCAGAGACCCTCTGCTGCAATAGTGCGTAGTTCCTGATTCTGCAAATTTTCAACGGATAAAATTACTGCATGGAAAATTTCTCACTTGATTATAGCACAACTCAATCATGATAGTATTTTTATACCGCGTTGTCCAACAATCCTGTTAATATGTGAACAAAATTGCGACTGTTATCTTCTATTGCAGGTCGCTCGTTTAAGGAGACAACGCTATCGACATCGTGTGTGTACAGCATACGGCTCCATCCAGATCTCTCCTCAGGAATCTGCAAGATCTCGAAATACTCCAAGCCGTATGAGAGCAAGAGATCGAATATCCCCTTTAACGCGATTACCCATATGTCTGGATTTTCTTGTTCCGCAGAAAACTGATAGAAGAATACCATAAGATACTTCTTAGCCATTTCCTTATCCAATATGCAGTACACACCTAACGCCTTTAATGCTAACACATGCACATTATCGTCAGGATGCTGAAAAAATAATTTACCATGTTAAATAATTGTATAAACGCATTGTAAAATGATGTGGTGTACACTTACGTCGAGACTGTTCAATACAATAGACATCATGCCTGAGTGCAGGAGTCGATGTGCAAATGGACTGAACTTGCATCGCGGCACACAGAATGTTGAAGCACTTCGTCATCGTGGCTGCGTCATTTTTTTCGTCACGAATATCATCGGTTATTATATTCTCCGGAGTTTTCGACAGTTGATTTATCTTTTCTTTTATGCTGTCTGCTTTCAGGAAATCCTCCTTTTTGACTGTTTCATATAGTTCCTCCTCGAGTTCCATCAAGTCAACCTTCACTTGCGTTTTCTAGAGGCAAAAGGAAATTGAACACCAATATTTAAATCAAGATCCTCAGATGTTCAATCACTAGGAATTAATTTAGGCCAATAAGAAGGCAAAAGAACTAGAGTAATATAATGTTTATGAGCAGTAGTACTGCTTACAATTAATATTGCACTACTATACATATACTTCTAACAGCACTACGTGCTTGTGTTGAATACTGTCGAAGTTTCGGTAGCACTGAGGAACATTCAGAAGCCTTAAGACTAAAGAGAAATCTCCGCACGTACAATGTCCATCATTGACATTAGTATCCGGCCAAAATAATTGTTTATTATCAACATTCTTGCGCATTCTTATTGGCCTAAATTAATTGTTAACGAAATTAGACGAATTTATCTATATAACAATGTTGAATTCATTAACAAATCTTTACATGCACCTACATAATATTGTTCTCTTGCTTCTCTTCAGGTGCTTGTTGAGTGGATGTACTTTCTTTGGGTAAAGGTAATCTGATCTCGCTAATGACATTGGCTACTAAGTCCAGCATATTACTAATATTCGGCACCACCTTATCCAGCTGGTGCACTATACTTTCAATTATCTTATTGCAGCAATAATCGCTCATCAGACCATCTATTATTATTTTCTGCAGATTTTTTCTCCCAACCTCGTCTGAGAGATCATATTTTTCAGTTATCTCAAATAGTTGTAAAAGAATAAATTTGTGACACTGCTTTTCCCATTCTTCATACTGCTTAGACGATATGAAAGCGATAAATTCACATATGTAATTACAAAAAGCGGATAATTCTGGAATGATTAAGTCCAACTCTTCTGTGCAAGACAAATTATGGAGATGATTTCTAACACACTTCCAATATAAGGCATTTTCGCACGACAAACTAGACAATGGAATTAATTTTATATTTTTATTTATTGCTACTTGCTCCAACAAAGTTTTTACATCAGCGTCTCTGAAAAAGAAATACTTGATGTGAATAGATTTATAATTAGTGTACAGTTAATATTTAGATATCTGAATACTCAGGTACAAACTGAATATACTAACTGTTAAGTACCAAGCTTTTCGAGTATTTCTTTTCGAGTAAAGGTAGATGATCATTTCGAAAATTATTAAAATATAGCTAATTATTTAGAATAGGGGAGCCACCTTCGATTTCAATAATTCACACATATATTATTATTACTATCCTCCCTTAATAACATGCAATAAATTTTAGTTGTCGGTCGATGCTAATTAAAAAGTTATTAACAAAAAAGTGTAATGAATAATGCCCACATATTGAAGTACTACGTGTCCTCTGTGGAAATAATTGTACAACACTGTATATAGAGATTTATTTACGTATTATATTCTTCCCTTGGTTTGTTTATTTACCTTTCTTATACTGGTTATACATCGAAAGCAAAAGACGTCTATATACTGAAGGAAATTCAAATGCTGAGCTAGTACAAGATAGACTGGGTACAAGGGGGTACAAAGGGGGCCTTCGGCACCCTCGCCGTCTGTTCTAGTTTCGCAGTCTACCTTGTACTAGCTCAGCATTCGAATTTCCTTCACTATGTAGACATCTTTTGCTTTCGATGTATAACCAGTATAAGAAAGGTAAATAAACAAACCAAGCGAAGAATATAATACGCAAATAAATCTCTATATACAGTGTTGTACAATTATATCCACAGAAGAATTTTTGTTAATAACTTTTTAATTAGCATCGACTGACAACTAAAATTTGTTGCATGTTATTAAGAGAGGATAGTAATAACAATATATGTGTGAATTATTGAAATCGGAGGTGGCTCCCCTATTCTAAATAATTACCAAAATATAATTAGTATAATATTTCGGAAAAAGGAAACAGACAAAATCAGCAGATACAAAATTAACTATTACATAATTAAAAACACATGGTAGACAAATATTAACAGGTTATTATTTACAATTGTACCAAATATTTGAATAAGACTCAAACATTTGAGCACCGAATAGGAAATATGAGTATTTAGATATAGAAATTGTCTAATTTATGTTGACAGCAGCAGTTTTAATACATAGAATTTCTCTATGCTACTTTTGCTTACTTTCTTTTTTAGACTTACTTGAATAATGCTTGTAAAGCTAATGCTGCAACTTCTGTCCCTATTCCAGCATTCAGAGCATGTATAAGGTTTATGTATTCTCCTTTATAGTATTGTAGCCATGTTGGTAATAAGACTTTGCTTACACAGGCTTTGACACTGTCAGATCGGTCAGATCTTTAAGACCATCTTTTAACAATTGTTCTCTTTATTTAATTGTCAATGAACTTACTGTAATCTTGCTGATAAATTCATATGCCATCTTACGCATAGAGTCATCAATATCACGTGTCTTTTTCAAAGCAGCTAGTAAGGTTTTCTGATTCTCGCTCATTGTTGCAAGAACTGCTCTGCGAACTTCAGGCTTTGTATCTTTATACAGATGAAATAAATACATTTCTATTATGGGACACTGATCATTAGATGGCTCTTGTAATCTATGCGAAGCAAAAACAGCCTGCGCTCTAACTTCAAGAGACTTATCCATCGATCGATCTATCATTCTGCTTGTAATTTGATCACATAAGTTGTCATCAATGACAGCATGATCGCCTATAGAGTTTAAAAGCATAGTTAAATAATGACAGATTCGATATCTTACTGCATTAGCATAAGACAACAAGAATGTGAACAATTTATTGAGAAATGATTTCATAGGTTCTATAGATTCACTTTCTGCACAGGAATACAGGCTCATGGAGAAGCCTGCACAGAATTCCAATGTGTTTATAATATGTGGATGCTCTTGAGCCATTGTAAGAGGCACTTTTAAGCATGATATGAAATATTTTGAGAACGTATCTAAATTAGTCTAAAAGAAAATAAGACAAATTTAATTGAAGATTCATTTACAATTTATTTAAGGTTTATTCAATAACATTCATTTAAAGTTTATTGAATGTTTGCTTAAATGGGATAAACAACAGCTTGAGCAACAGAGGTCACACACTTTGTAGCATTTCACGTATATGTTCTTTCTTTTTTCATTCTATTTTAAGGGAATTCTTATAAATATTTTAAGGGAATACTTATAAATCACTATAATATGCCCCATATATTCATGACACATATTCATTCAAAACTGAAGCTATATTTTAGAGGAAAAGATTGAACTGAAGTTAAAATCCATTTGACGAAAAATAGTGTAATTCGGACTCACCCTCTGATATAGTTTCAATGGCTTTTTTGTGTATAGCAAGTTGTTTGTTCTTTTGAACTGCATATTGAAAAATATATTTTTCATATTCTCTACCGCACGTGCCATATCTGTATATTAGTATGAAGAAATTAAATTTGAATTTTAACACCACATACATATAGGCTGCGTTCCGATATTCACTGCTAGCACTGAAATTCTATGGTATACGTGACACAAACTATGTATTTTCAGTACTGACAGTGAATTTCGGAACGCAACCATAGTCGTGACGGTTACGTATCTTGAAGACTAATTCCTTACGCCTGCCGTAACAGAGAGGTCGTAACTCGTAACATCACTTTTACAATCCGCATTCCTGTCTTCATATTCTACGGCCGGTTGCACATAGGACGCGACAACTTGTCGCTTGCCGCGCGGCGGAAGTTGGTTAGGGAATATCATAGCAGCCAATCAATAGGCTTGTTCGTTTTGTCTGCAGTGCCGACTGGGGGGGGGGCTGTATTCCGTACTCGCGTACCGATAGTTGTCGGCGGTGTCGTTAGCAGTATTATTATCTACACTTTATTGCCAGAAGCAATAAAGTGTAGAAGGTACTAAAGCCAGCGGCACACGGTGCTTGTTTTTTTCCATCCATCGTCGGAAATGCACCAATCAGAATGCAATATTTCATCCAGCAAGCAATCTAGCACGAAAACAAGCACCGTGTGCCGTTGGCTTAAAGCAGAACAAATGCGAAAAGTCTGATACGACGTCATCTGCCGAGCGTTACGAATGAGAGTTTTCCATTTAACTTCGTTTCGATTGAGTTCAAACGGTGAGCTTAAATACACATGTATAATGATGCAAAATGAATTTGGAGAAGCGATAACACGTTTCATGTGAAATATATGTGATTTTGTATACATCTTAGGTCACACGCCTCTCAAGGCTGATGAATTGACACCAAATTGACAACTTTGTACAATCGATGGAATGACTTTGGGGTTTTCTATATTGGTGTTCTAACCTCTTTAAAACGAATATACACCTAGTGTATACGTTTACAGCAGTTGACGGCAATTCTTCGGAAGTTATTAAGAATCGCCTCCTTTTCCAAACCTTAAACCTTTTACCGACTATAAAAATTTGTTAAATCAGGATTACTGTAATACGTACATCTATTTATCTTGTGAAATTAGATATCATCAAGTAGTAAAAATGACAGAGGCAGCAATGGACAACTCGGGCAGACTTGTGAAGATGGAAGTGGACTACAGCAACACTTGCGATACAAAGATCCCGGAATGCAAGAAACTCGCGTCTGAGGGAAAGCTACACGATGCTTTAGATCAATTATTGGCCTTGGAAAAACTCACTAGAACTGTTGAGTATTGATACTACAGAGTAAAGAACATTTGTATACGTATAGCTACAAACTTTGTATAATTGTTATATCTTTTTAGGGTGCTGATATGGCATCAACATCAAGACTTCTTGTAGCCATAGTTGAAATTTGTTTAGAAGCAAAAAACTGGTCAGCGCTTAATGAACATATAATCTTATTGTCAAAAAGACGTTCCCAACTTAAACAAGCTGTTACAAAGATGGTTCAGGAATGTTGTACTTATGTAGACAAAACACCCAATAAAGAAACTATGGTAAAGCTAATAGAGACTCTTCGTTCGGTTACAGAAGGAAAGGTGAGTTATATTTTTAATTATTATAAATTAATTAGTACAGTCCACACAGAAGTTTGGAGTACTTCATGATATAATCATGATTTTAATCTCAAAAAGAAAAAAGACATTTTGAGGGAAGCTGGCAACCTCTTTGAAGATGCAAATAGCATCTAAGATATATTTTCTTGACTGAAACTACTTTATCTTTAATTATTTAACATCCTTATTGCATTATTAGTATTGTCAGAACAATTAGTACCTTAATGTGTCTCAAACTGTCCAATAGGTGAAATGTCTATTGATCTTCTTGATTGTACTAATTGATATACATTAATTATGTGATTCAAGTGACTTAATCTATATTAAGTATAAAATTTAACAATACAAGATATACGTGGAAGTGGAAAGAGCTAGGCTTACTAATCGTTTGGCCAAAATAAAAGAGGCAGAAGGGGACATAGCAGGAGCTGCATCTGTAATGTTGGAATTACAGGTATATTATTTTTAATGATAAAGGTATAATAATTGTTAGTTAATTGACACATATCGTCCCAACACATAATAACACATTTACAAAGGTGGAGACATATGGTAGCATGTCACGTCGGGAAAAAGTTTCTCTGATCTTGGAGCAGATGAGACTCTGTCTGGCAAAGAAAGATTTTATGAGAACACAAATCATAGCGAAGAAAATCAATGTCAAGTTCTTTAGTGATGAGAATGATGATGAAACCCAGGCTTTAAAATTGAAATATTACGAGTATGTACGCATTGTGTTTTATGTTGAAGTTCATCATATAGGACAATTTAAATAAAACGCACTTTACATTTAGTTTGATGATGGAATTGGCCCGCCATGAAGGTTGGCATTTAGAATTGTGTCGGCATAATAGAGCAGTATTAGAAACTCCAGCGATCAGGGACGATTCAGAGAAGAGGCACACTGCACTTTCTCGAGCGGTTCTGTATCTTGTTCTTGCTCCACATGAACCTGAGCAGGCCGATTTGACTCATAGACTACTTGCCGACAAACTTCTCGATGAGATACCCACATACAAGTAAGAATTATAACCATTTTGACACACAGAATAAATAGAAAACTGTCTAATAATGAAACTGTGACTTTTCTCGCATCTATGTAAACCGTCAACCCTTGCATCATTAATAATGTGTGTATGTGGGCAATAACCCCTACTATACACACACACACACACACACACACACACACATACACACAGTCTTATATTTACTTTGTGCGAATCTACAATGTAGTCATATGTTTGATTTTGTTTTGAAGTATCTAATATATTTATTTGTGTTTCTAAAAGCAAGGTACTAAATAATTTCCAGGGAATTACTGCGTTTGTTTGTAAATCCCGAGTTAATAAAATGGTCGGGATTATGTGAGATTTATGAAAGAGATCTCAGATCAACAGAAGTTTTTAGTTCTACGACCGAAGAAGGCAGAAAACGATGGACAGACCTACGGAATCGTGTGGTGGAACATGTAAGTTCTTGACCAGCGCTAGAAATATATCTAAAATATGAGACATTTGCGTGTCCATCTCAGAAGAGTAGTATATATTTTATACTATTTGCTGAAAGGGTCTTTTTTTTTTTTCTTTCACGTTTTTAGAATATCAGAATCATGGCCAAGTATTATACCAAGATTACATTAATTCGTATGGCTGAGTTATTAGACCTCCCTGCCGAAGAAACGGAAGCATGTCTCTGCAACCTCGTCGAGACTGGTATTATCAGTGCACGTACAGATCGTCCAGCTGGCGTGGTCCGTTTTACTGGTACGCAAGAAGCAGCTGCTCTCTTGGACACATGGGCTGCATCGTTATCGAAATTGATGGGTCTCGTGAATCATACTACACATTTAATTCATCAGGAAGAAATGTTAGCTGTTGCGCAATCTTAAAATTGATACGAAAAGAAAAAATATATATGTATATGTGTATATCTATCGGTATGTGTGTATGTGCGTCGTGTATACATATATATGTATGTATATATATCATGCAGATATATAATGCCAGTGTTTCTTACACTATTTGAACTTTTTTCTTATTCAATATTAGCGCTACATCTTATTTACGTAGTTTCTTTTTCATTAACAAATCGATTAAATTCGTTCAATTATGGTTTTGAATCGCAAAATATAAAGATCATTACAATATAAATGTTTTTGTATACCGAAGACTCAATAACCCAATAACCAAGTAGACAAATATCTGATGTGCTTAGAGAAATTTAAATATAAATTTTGAAAGATGAGGGTGTACGTGTGAATATGTGTAGAAGTAGTACCTGCAGATAAATTGGAAAATTGGAGAAGTACTGCTGTCTTTAAATTCATGTTCAAAATTATATAAAAGCAACACTAATAACATTATTAAGTTTTTTTTTTTCTTTCGATAAACACTCATATTTTCGTCTTATCTCTTCCAACCTGCAAGAGATGCGATTACAATCTAAACTAACTTAGTGTATATGTAATATAATATTTTGTTATTATGTGGTACGTTTACAAAATACGATGCATGACGATATAGCATTAAAGAAACAGAAAGAAACAATGAGTCGGTTTATTTATTTAGAAAGAAATGTCTGGATAATTTCTAAATTTTTCGTTATTTTTGTAGGTTCTTTGATAATTTTGATTCAAAAGAAAAGCTCTACTCTACCCCACAATTAAGGTTTCATTTGTCAGTTTTATTTCAATGATTTTCCTATTAATTAAAGCTATAACAATATGGGGTCTGGATCTAATAGAAATCGGCCGATACAATTATAGTTTATTTAACTATTTGATCGTTATTGATTATATGACATTTGAATCTCAATTGAACGAGCTCGGGCATGCGCGAGTACCAACCTTATATAACCTTCCTACTGCGATTAGCCAACTGTTACCAACGGAGTAACGACGTGTGATGTCAAATTTGACAACCGTGTCCGTCGACTGATATTGAGTTCTTTGAACGTCCAATTTGAATTCTTTTTTCTATTCGTTTTTTCTATCGTCAAGGATATATATTTACCCATTTACATTGTTATCGCCATTATTGTCTTTTGCGTGTCATCACAATGATGATATCAGTCAACAATTCCGAAATACTCTCGTAACGATGCTCTGACGTAACCTCACCCACAACTGTCATACTGGTGTAAAGAGAGTGGAAAATTAACGAAAAATTTAGTCGTCTCGCAAATCGAGACGATTATTCGGGAAAACGTTTCTTCATCGATGTCTAAGTGCGTGCGCAAACGAATGTCAATTTATTGCGGCTACAAATGGCACTTCGAAATATGAACTCGGGCAACATATTTTATATGCCCTTGACGTCATTCGCAGGTATACGATTAAACAATTTAATATATACATTCGAGAGAGTCATCGGTTTCAATTCGAGTCAACGTTTCCTCATCATTTTTCAGAGATGTGGTATCAGATATTTTTATGGGCCCTATTTTCTTCGATATTCGTACATACAATCGCTGGAGCAATCTGTTTTGCTACCTTACGGCAACACAAATACGGCAAGTATGTAAGTTTTAAGTTTCTAATAATTATTTACATATATGTGAACGATACGATTACCTCACGTACGCCCTGTCTATTGTACGCCCATAGATTCTTTCCACTGCTTATTATAATAATGGGTGTGCTGTTGCCATTGACATCAGGAGTCGTCAGTTCAGCGGCAGTTGCTTTTGTATATAGAGCATCAGGTTATCAAATGCCGCCTTTGTATGCATTATTTTGGGGCATTGGGCAGACTGTAGTAGCTGCGTGCGTTGGATTTACACGAATTTTAGCAACTTTGTAACCTAGGAACCTAGGAACTACATTTGTGATATTTGTATGTGTGTGTGTTTGTGTGTGTATGTATATGAGTATGTATACATACGTGAAAACGGTGATCAACTGTCTTCTAAGTATATACACGCAAAAATATATACACACACACACATACAGAGCTCTGTACATACATAGGTAAGTTTATCATTGTAGATATTTAGTTACATTAATATCTATCAATGGATTAAGTGTAAAAACGATAAACTGTAAGAGTCGTTGAAGAGATGTCTTTTAAGGAATTTTGTAACAAGAGACAGATGCATTTATTATAATATTATGATGAGAAAACTTGACGATATCAATAAATTAATTCTTAAAAAAATGTTTTTTAAATGATTAATATATATATATATATCCTATATTTCATATCATAAAATATATATAATAATAATTTACACGTGTCTATTGTAGAGTAAGTAAACTTGTACTATTCTACGTTGTCTTTGTTATCTAAGAATACAAGAAATTTCATAATTTTAAACAAATTTTAATCTTTCCATAACACTGTTTTCATACGCAGTATGAGGAGAGACGAATATTAACTCTGTAATTTAATTTTGATTACGTTCGCGTCACGAGTAAAATTGCAGAGAGACCAAAGTGTTCATCTTACAGGGAATTTATTGCCAAAATTAAAAAGAAATTCTCGAATCTTTGCAAGTATAGAACTAGTTGCGTAACCGCTCTCAGGATTTGTCCATTTTTACGTGTTGCTTGAAATTATTAGCAATATTTTTAATATCAGCCAGTCCTTCTTTCAAGGCGTTTGAGGCGTCCATCTTTGCGTTTTCATCGGAAGCACTTTGAAGCAAATTGAGCACCAAATCTGTGCAGAGGAAAAAAAAGGAAAATTTCTTGTCGTAATTGTTTAGAGATTTTGTTGTAGAAAGTGTCAGTCTTTGATTCGCCGCATGTATTTTACGTACCGTGGTATCGAGACAAAATCGACATCGCATCAGATTCCAAGTGTTTTCGAAGAAACGTCAGAATGGACGACACGTGTCTACCAGACATGTGTAAGGCACTTTGCGTAACTGCAGTGAAGAGCAAGCTCGTGACCAGATGCAACACCAATGCAGGATCTTGCGTGGCGTTGAGCTCTTCCAACAGAGCCTCTCTGTGAGCGAGCACCTGCGGCTTCTCCTTCTTCTTATCGTACTTCTTCAGAACCAAACAGCAAGCTGCCATCGCACTGTCGACAGTATTCAAAAAGTCTTCCACCGTATCTCCCATCGCTGCTTTATGGACAGCGGTTAACGGCTCCTTCACATCCGTAGGTAACTCTAGCAATAGTTTTTGTCTCGTTTCTGTCGTAAGATTCTCGGCGACTTGTAGCATATTCTGTTGAGCCGCTAGCTTGAATATACGTGTCACGAAATCCAGGCCTAGAGACTTCAACAAATACTTGGTCAACGGAGCCTGATCCGCCTTGTCCAGCTGTTTGACACCTTTGTCGAATATTCTGACATTCGCTACTAGAACATTCAGACGTTCCTCGATCTCACTCAGAATGGCGGTCTTACTGGTGGTTTGCCCTAATTGTTCGGCCAACAACAACGCCGATTTGTTTAGCTTCGGTTGCAAGTGATTGGCTAGTTCACCCGCCAGTTCTTCGATCATGGATACGTTCTCATCCTTCGCAATTTCTGCTTTCACATCCTCCACGGATATCAATATGATTTCAACCCTTCCGACTGCTGTCTGATTGGTCTCCTCTTCGTCGGATTCATTCTCCTGTATTCTTCCTTGAAGATACTTCTTTTTCGTGGACTTGGTCTTGGTTTCCCTGCCTTGGTTACCACCGCCCGCTTTACCGATCACTGCTTTTTTCCTACGCTCCTCTCTCTTACTTACTTTACTCTCGGTTACCAAGACCACGGATTTGAACTTGAATTTATTTTCGGCCATATATTGGATCCACTTTCCGCTAGCTACGATCTCTCTGGCCTTTTTGTCCGCTAGTACCTCGAGGGATTTATTTAAAGTTTGCAAAAATGCGTCGGAAACTGCAACTGTCTTCACGAATATATGTACATTGGCCTTTGTCTTCTTCGTGGCCTGTTTGAGAAGAATTTCCGCATCTTCGTCGCTAAATACAGACGGTAAAAGGGGATAAAGATCAACGAAGAATCCGGTCGCAACAGCTTCTTCGATATTGGCATCGACCTGATCTGTTATTACTGTTCCGGTAGCTACGGATTTCAATAAAACTATATTTTCATCCGGAAAGTGACGTTTTACGAAACTCGCTGGGTCTGATATCCCGAGTCTAGCGAGCGCGTCGTATTCTGAAAGATAAAAGTAAATTCTATTGCGTTACATGGGAATGTACATAGGAATTTTTGCAGATTCTATATCTTACCCAAGTAACCATTTTGCTTGTAAAAGTTCTCGACCCAATCATTTTGACTCTTGGAGTAGATAGTAGGTATATAAACGCTATTTCCACCTTGCTTCCCGGTTACAACTCCAGGCACCTGTTTTATTTCTTGTAAACCATCTAGAATTGCTACACTCACACACACACACACACACACACACACACACACACACACACACACACACACACACACACACACACACACACACATTATATATATAAATATATGCTATACATATACATATACATATATATATATATATATATATATATATATACATATATATAAGTGTTGATAAGTATAAATAAAAATTACTGTATATACATAAACAAAATAAGTCAAAAGTTAAAATGTTACAAAGATAAATAACAATAAATAATAAAGCTGTTTTAATAAATGTAATTGCTTAATGCCTAAGATAATTTAATAATATAAAGATAGAGAGAGCAAGAGTGCTATGTTAGAAACCTGGTCATATTGTTTTCATATTACGATGTAATACTTACAAAAAAATATCCTCTCCGGAATAGCGCATTGTCCTAATATTGCAGATAATGGTGTAGGTTTTGTGATGGCAGATAATGCACCTCGAATTTTTGCTCTATTTGTAGCGATAAAACTTTCCGTATAAAAGACCTTGGGATCTTGAGAATCTTGAGTTGCGTGTATTATTTTTCCGAGCTCTTTTTCAACAACTGATTGTAAGAATTCAGCTGGTAAATCATAAGTAAGCGTCAGCTCTGCTACATTGATACAGCCATGTTGCACAAGCTTATCATTGATTTCTTCTGCGATTTTATTTACATAACTTTTATCAATAAGTTGTCCCAATATTACTTTTAATCCCTTGTTGTGTCTTTCGATCTCTGTTACGACTTTTGTTACTTGCGATAAACTGACATTAAGAATCTGGGCCAGTTCAACCAAACTAACTTTCCCACCGTGAATATACAATTCATCTTTGATTTCTTTTCCTAGATGTTGTGGAGTAACATATTCCTTGCCATCATTGGTAAATATAATATCTAGAAGTTTATTTTCTACCAATGTTGTTATAATCTCTATACAGTTTCGTTCTGAAAGCCTGTAATATAAATTCACTCATATATCACTCACTTGTATGTCAAATCACTACACAAATTTAATAAATATTGTGTGTCGACATAGATGTGCAGCTAATTGAATTTTTAGATTTTTAATTTAAATATCCCAAATAATATGAGTGCAATTACTAATATATATATATATTAGAAATAAAAAGATCTTAAAAACAAAATTTAGTGATAGTCTATACAATAGATAATAATTATTAAAATTAAATATATCGAATCGACGCATTCAAGTTTATAATGAAAATTGATTTATCGCAATATTATTAATACCATATGTTTGGATTGATTTATAGAGTTTCTGCAGAACATATATAAGAAATAAGATTATGTTCAAAACATGAGTCGAATGACAAAAACATTTGTAAATTTAATATAATTAACTAAAATTAACAATCAGATATTCATAATCATTTTACATTTATTGTAAATTGTTTATCGCAAGGATAAAAATTAGATTAACTGAAAACACAATAAAAGTAACACATACTTTTGTAAAGTCGAGCTGAGCTGCGCCTTTTGAAAATCAGCAGCTAATCTTTTAACTTCCTCCCAGTCTACACTAGTCATCTTTTTTCTATTGTTCTACGATTTAAATAGTTGCGTTAAAACTCGAGCAACGTGGTGACGTTTGCTGACTTGCTTTGACAAGTATCTCAAGAGTACACTTTTTTTCCTTTCTCACTCACTCACTCGCTCTCTCTCTCTCTCTCTCTTTTTCTCTCTTTCTCTCCCTTTCTTTTTTTTTCTCTCTCAATAATGGCTGCAGACACCTCTATTAAGGCGAAATCCTCTATGTCAATGGCTGCATTCAGCAGACTCAACAGTTGACTCAACATTACTAGATTTTCCACTGAATCTCGCTCCTGATTGGTAAATACTTCTGGGTCTATGAAGAATCTAAAAGAATGCTCCAATCACAGACAATAATCACTAAGCGTTCTCTGATCACTTTGTTCTACTAAACGTGGCCAATGTATAAAAAGGTTTGTTTCGAAATCGGTTTCGGAAACTTTGGTTTTAGTTATAAAGTTGGTAGATCTTAAACCAAGACTACGTTCCGATATTCACTGCCAGCACTGAAAATCTATAGTATACGTGACACAAACTATGTATTTTCAGTACTGGCAGTGAATATCGAAACGCAGCCTAAAGCGAGCTTCTGTACAATAGAAGTTCCAAAGTCTCAAGATTATACCAAGAGAATTGACCAATCACAATTGACTATTCTTCGGTTGCAAAGAGAATAATCAACTGCGATTGGTTAATTCTCTCATGACTTTACGACTTAAGATTGCGACTTCTATTGTAGATCTCGTTAAAGTTTAATAAGTTGTAATTTTGATAAAAATAACGATAATGAGATTCTGAGAGAGAGAGAGAGAGAGAGAAAGAGGGCGAGTTATTTTCCACCCTCTAGTTCCCAGATATATATTTATAAAAATAAATTTATACATATATAATTCTTACACGTACAATATCATATAAAAATAAATTAAGAATGAGAGAGATTTGTCAGATATGTAAAAATATTTTATTATTTTTTGTAATCGCAAAAAGTGGCTCTTTAATTTCTATATATTTATTTATTCTATTGGTATTTTTATTAATATTTAAGATTATCGTGTCTTTAAATTGTGCAAACGATCAGTAAACTGCATTTGCAGATTTTGAATTAAGCTAGGTTTTGCGGTTGTTTGCAGTTTTTATATTTTTGAACAAGTAGTGTATTTTGAGCAAGTACGATAGCTTCGGAACAGACATAGTATCTTTCGACACGTGATATGTCTTTTTTTCTTTTCACTCGTATATTTTATGTCTAGCGCAAGAAATCGAGAAAATCTAATAAAATGAAATCTAATTAAGTTTGTCGCGGATCCCGTTACATTCGATGAGTTTCGCATCTGTCACTTTTATATCGTTTCTGGGAAACATTGCATAACCACCTGGGTGGGTCTGGACGACGTTCTACAATGTTTAAACTTTAAATGTTGAGATATAAAATGCGCGGGCATGCACAAGCCCGCATGTAACGACGAGAATATTTTACGTATAGCTGGCGCATGTCACTTGGTCGATTATGTTATCATCATCCCCGAGCCCTGCGTCGATAATCAACACGTCACGAGTTGTTGGTTAAAGCGAGGTTAACCGGAGCTTGGCGTGGTATAGTGAAATCGTCGCAAGTTGTTCGCATTTAACATGGTGGATATTAAGCGTATACGCTTTTCGTGGTACGTGACAATTTACTGTATTATCACATAATTCATGCATATAATCTTAGATTAGTACCTCTCGAAGTCGATCAATCTGTCACGTTTGATCAAGCTGCGTGCAAAATACGTGCACGAGGTCGCTCGAAATGTGCGTTTTCAACCATTATTTTTCTATCCCCGTATCTCAAGCAGGCTGAACTCTTTTATCTTTATGCGAGCATATATGCTAGAAGAATCGCGTATACATATACTTGTTTAATGTAACACACATGCTTGTTGCAACACACGTCAGTAGATTGCGTCAATCTAGTAAGCTGATGATTTTCAGCCTCAGATGCTGAAAAGTGTCAATATATTCTTGTTAATTAGCGTTGAATTATTTTTGTATTCAATGAGATAGATACGTAGATGGGTAGATATGAGAGAGAGAGAGAGAGAGAGAGAGAGAGAGAGAGAGAGAGAGAGAGAGAGAGAGAGAGAGAGGGAGAGAGAGAGAGAGAGATATGCGCAAATTAAACATCTCGTTCAATTCAACGACAGCTCCGCCGTTAAACTGAATGATTGTTAATTTATCAGTAAATTCTAATAGAATTAATATCGTATCGTTATTGATTTATTATCGTAATATCAAACGGATCATCTACATGGCACTTATAAATCACGTCAATTGCAAAAAAGACTATAAGACAACTTTTAATCTAATAACCTGTATACATCCAGTCAGTAACTTTGTTCGCTATTTTTTATCAACTTTTTTATCAACGAAAGGAAAAGATAGACTATAAACTACTCGATATAGAAACAATTTTATAGGTACAAGTGTTAGATGAATCGAGCGTGGATAAATATGTCGTATATGCGGAAAGTGAATCGATAAAGAAACATGCACTTCCCGCGCAACGCACTATTTACCGCTTTTATCGTTTTAGATTGTGTCGTATGTATGGCAGACACCACGTTTATCTCTAGGGGATATATTTATACATTTTTTTTCTACGCAATATATATTGCATCATCTAACCCGATGTAAATTATATCGCAGCTTGTTTGATTTCTGAAATCACGAAGGGAACAACTACGAAAGGGATTGTACAGTTTCGAAGAAATGTACGCACGCACATTTTCTCTCTTTCTACTTCACCCCTCCTCCCCTCCCCCCGTTCTTTCTCTTATTTCTTCCACCCTGTGTTACATTTTCGGCGCCGAATCCGGGTCGAGCGCGTAGAAATACTACTGATGATGCGTCATGCGATCCGAATGCGCGCGGCGTGTATGCGCGCGCGCGACAGCGTAATGTCTCTTCTTTTTCTTTCGCGTTTTTTCAAATGTGCACGTGGCGGTATACATCGAGTTTGCTATTCAAGTCGGCTTATCGCTATTGTGTCCTCTTCTATCATTCTCCTCCACACCTCCCCTATTCTCGCACTCTTCCTCTCCCCTCGCCTTCCTCCTTCCTCGCACACCCCTTTTCTATCCTTTTGTCGCTCTCTTCTCGCTTCGTCTAGTCTCAAGCTCGCGTATTAGCGGGTTCTCTCTTGACTCTCGTCGCAACTTTCGACCTCTCGCCTCGCGAGAACATTGGTCGTCTCTTTAGTTTACGTTCGACGACGCGATCGGCCGGTCTGTCGGTCTCTTGCAAAGGGTGATCGGTTGCGTGACTCGCTGTTTCGCCCGTCTCTTTTTCTTCTCTTCTCTCTCTCTCTCTCTCTCTCTCTCTCTCTCTCTCTCTCGTCTCTTTCTTCGATCCTCTGCCTGCCATATTGTCTTTCTTCTTTTCTCCCTACCACTGTGGTTGCCGTCGTCGGACTCCTGGAGTCGGCGATTTTGGAGAATTTCACGGCCCGCGTACCGGAGCATATGACGTATATGTATACGCACTGCATGCCGCCACGCTCACAGAGAATCATCCGAATCCGGTAATCCCTCAGGCACATATCGAATTTCCAGAGTGTTTTATTCATTTCATTACACGTGTGCGAATCACATGTACGTATTGCCACGTGCTAATTTGGCCGCGCGCCGCGCGCGGATATTGCTTGACTCTTAGTAGATATGCGATATGCCGCTACGTTTACTAGTTTCAGTATTCTTTGTTTGTATAGCAAGCCTCTGTGGTATCGTTAGAAGGTTTGGGACACCTTACAATTCACGATGACAAGTAATTATATCTTGTAAAACAATATGGTTTTTTATCGCGAAATTGCAAAATACTAATAAACGAGAAATGCTCGATGATATTGAAACCAACCTGAAGTCGTGGTCTTTTTTTTTCGCGTAAAATTTCTAACAGCACTGAGATATCAGTGCCTATGTTTTAAAAGCTGCAAGGAGGAACATAAGATTCGCGCAAAACTTGCTGCACCGCGAGCAAGGTTCCCTCATGTTAATTATATCAGGGCAGATGCTCCGAATTTCTAAATGCGATTCTGGGCCGAACGCAAAGTCGCTCAGCCCAAAACGATCGGACAGACCCCCGCCCGTTTCTCCGGTTGCTTGCTTGCGACTTCTGACACTGAAACGATATATCAAAAAGGGAATGTAACATGATAGAAAAAAGAACAAAAATTTCTCAAGAATTGCCTCTAATATTCGAAACCTGGTTTTAGCACCACACTTGAGATTATACAGTGCTTCAAACTTTTAAATCAGATTTTGTGCTTTAGCAATGTATGTGCACGCACACACAACATATGCACATATTATATTAGACATGTTATACTTTTCGATAATGAATCATCAGATTTAATCAGATATGAAGCCGATCGGATTGTAAGATACAATTGATATAGATTGCAAAAGTATTTTGCACGAGAAAAGAAAAACGCCGCATATGTATTCGTTATCATGCATCAATTTTTAGGATACAATTTTTACAATATTCACACATTGTAAAGTCAACATATGTTTTGATTACGAATCTCTCTCTTAACCACCAAACTCACAAATGTAATCATTTTCTATAAATGTACCAAGAGTTTCTATCCATACAAATTTATTCGACAAAATTGCAAGGAAATTATATTTCAAACTTTCTTATATAGAAGATAGTTACTATAGTGTGTAGCAATTTCGTTTTTATTATTTTATCCAAGAATTACACTCATAGTATCCGCCCGCTAT
Source organism: Harpegnathos saltator (assembly GCF_003227715.2). NCBI lineage: Eukaryota > Metazoa > Arthropoda > Insecta > Hymenoptera > Formicidae > Harpegnathos > Harpegnathos saltator. The sequence continues at coordinate 211,266 of NW_020230042.1, forward strand.
AATCTCATTCATCATCTCACGATGAAACTCACAGATATTTGCAGGCATATTTGCACGCGATACATGAACTATAAAAAATTATTTATATAGGCAATATTACATAGGCAGTAATAAGTGACAGTATTCCGCGACTCCGCGAATGCTCGGTGAAATTCGGCTATCTGTCGGAACGCATTCTGATAATCTATTTGTCGTTTCATCTAGACGCAAGGTCAAAAAAATCTCTTCAGATACGCCCGTGCATGAATGTCTTTAATACATGCCGGCGCTTACTCGACGATCATTTGGCCGCGTGCATTTAAGCGTTCGTCTTTCACACGAGCTGATGCAATAATGTAACGCCTTGGATACTAAAACCGCTGTTGCTCCAGACGGTCAGCGTTTCTCGCGAACGAACGGAGCGTGTCCCTTCGTTCGTGCGAATATATCGAGTGCGAACAAATTCTTGTTCACAAAGTAAATCAAGGATTGTATACACACTGTCCAATAAAACAATCGCGGTACGATATATATATATATATATATATATATATATATATATATACGATATACGTAAAATCGCGTGTACACATGCGGCCCAAATGACCAAATAATACGACGTGTGTCGTATCGTGGTCGCTCGTGTTAACTTTTTTTCATTTTGCAGCATCGGGCATCGATAAGGAGTAAAGCAAGTACTTTTTGAAAGGAGCATCCCTCTTTTGTGCTTCTACCTAACCTAACCGATTGTCTGAACGATTCCACGTGTGCAATAATTGTGTGCAATTAAAACCATGCTCGCGTTTTCATAGCGCGGCGCGTGTTAACTGACAAAGCTCGCTAAATGCAATTTTTTCTTTTTGAGTTTTTTACAAGCTAAAGACAAATGCAATGTAACCTGAGATAGACGTATTTTTGCTTATCCGCGCTAATGTATAAAATACAATTAGCTCTGTACTGTACATGTGTGCTTGAGGAAGCGGAATAAATTAGAGTGAATTATTTGTTCTTCCTATAACGAATCGTTTGACACACAGGATGTGTCAAGATTAGATCAAGATCATTTCAGTTCCCTCGTCCAGATAATATTTATCTTCTCTTTTATCGCATTGGCATTTAAATCGAATAATGTAGAAATTCAACTTAAATATACTTATATATGCGCGCTTCGTTTATTATATACCTTCCTTCTCAATTTTGCGTTTTCTATCACTTTTCTATCACTTTTTCGCTGCGCGTACGTGCGCGCATTGAAACGTCGCGTATTGAATTGCACAAAATAGCAGAGATCATTCATACGCTGAATGTTTCCCTCCTGAAAACATTACCACCTTATCGGATAAAAATAAAATGAGGAAATACGGATATACAGTACGATGATCGCGCGACGTACGATATCAAAGGATATCGTCGAATCGTCTAGGACTATTAAACCTCGGTTTGACCTCGGTGCCGAGTAATGTCAGGGTCAAGTAAAGTAGCGTTAAAGTATCGCTGAAAATGCGCACGTGCAGATATTGTAGCGACTATTTCGCGAAAATAAAGATAAAAGAGACACCATATATTCCACGCAATCGTAAAGATTGCGAAGCATGTTGCACGTGTGCGGACGATTGAATATCATGCAGGATGGTTCTGTAATATGACTATACCGATCCGTCTCATCGTCAGCAAATAATCTGGGTTAAAATCCGGTTTTAAGTATAAAATATATAACCGGTTTTAATAACCGGTGCACATTACTGGCACCGGTGGTTAACGTACCTCGCTGTAAACAACCCTCTGCGCGAAATATCTCATAGCTATATAATAACGCGGCAAAAATTCGAGATTAAGTAATGAGAGTTCAACACATTGAATGTTCCGCGAGATTTATCATCAGACTGTCGGATGAGGCGCGCCTTTCGCGGGGAAATTAACGGAATGTATCAAATTCTGTTTGAGCAGCAGCTCGTTTTCGAAGAAATTGAACATTTTTTGTTTTATTATACATACGTTTGCTGCTTTGGTCAGCACTTTTGCTTTTGTAAACGGTGAGTGACACGGAGCACGTATCGTCTTCATAGAAGCCACCAGTAGGCGCGATTGAAATATTGGAGGATTCATCGGTTCGTTCATTATTATCATACGCAGGATTTCGAAATTACGATTACCCGAAACGAACACTTATCCTGGATGCAGTTCGAAATGCAACTGAGATGGTCCAATGAGAGAGAGAGAGAGAGAGAGAGAGAGAGAGAGCTTATTTGTGAAAAATTTTCAGAAATAAAATTTCCTCATTGTTTATTTTTTGCATTCCTAATGTGCGTAAAAATAAACATGTTGCAACCGGTTTGGAGCGTATGCGTGTACAGTAGTCCATTTTGCACCGGTGTGGATAAAATCGGTCAGGTGCAGTTGGGCTTCCAATCGTAAATCTGCAGTCTTTGAAGCCGCGCGTCGTCAAGTACTCATCAAGCCCGCGCATCGCCGACTTTTGTATAGCAATAGCGTGCGACGTACGTACGTAGATATATGTACGCGCGTACATGTCCATGCATCCTGCGCGATTTTCGATCGATCTTATTTCATTTCAAACGAACTGTAATGAGTCTTTCACATCTGAGGACAGCGGATACGAAAATTACTTAACGTCGCATAGCGTCTACTATGATAAGCGGTAATCTCACTCAAGGACGCTTTCGAAAGCAGATAAATATTCGTAAATGCGTCGACAGAATCGACAGATAAAAGTCGCCGACTTTGCAACTTTGCGAATGATGTGTAATATCGAAGATTAAGAATTGCAACAAATCCTGGGAGAATTCAGTTCAAGGAACGGGGGAAAGACAGAGAGAGAGAGAGAGGGGGAGGGAGAGAGAGAGAGAGAGAGAGAGAGAGAGAGAGGTGGGGGCAAGAAAGAATTTGAGGGATTGCGTTAAAGATTCCGAGGAGAATTATCTGTAATTTTGCTTCACAGTCCACAGATATCTCTTACATCGGCGGAGTTAATCGGCGGGAATCATCGTCGATAACGATGACGATCGACGGGGAGGCCGGAGGGCCGGAGGACGCCTGTAACGGTTTCGTTCCGGGCAATAACGTCGCGCCGATGATTTACGCGATCGATCGCGCCGAGCCGAACGGCTCCGAGGAGTCGACTGTCGCGGCGGCGAGCTATGTCGATCGGACTGCCGACGACGACATTTCCGGTTTGAGCGAGACCGAGGTCAACCCCCTGTTGTTGGCCGGTACCAACGGACAGAGCGCGACAGTGACGATCGATGCGTCGATCGGCAAACCGAGAAGAACGGGCAAGGTAGTAGCGGCGCAGACAGTGCGGACGATGGACAACAACAAGAGCCGATGGCCGAACAGATCCGAGGTGGGTGGCCCTGCGAGCGATGGGACAGCGGCCGCGGGGCCGCCGGACGGTGGTCTCAGAGCCTGGATGATCATGATCGGCAGCTTCGCGATCAATGGCGTGCTCTTTAGCATCATCAACACTTACTCCCTCATTTACATGGAGCTGCAGAGGCGACTGACGGAAGCCGGCGAAAGCGAGGTGTCTTCCAAAGCAGGTGAGGAACCGTGTTTGCGGAGGGTTCGCGCGTGCACGCGCGCACGCGCGCCGGACGGTTCGCGACGTCGTCTTACTCCCGCAACATTTCCCACAATATGAGATATTTTACATTATTACTCTTGTACTACCGGCCAAAGACGTTTCAGTCGACGACATTGTCCAGCGAAGAGTTTTATCGATTATGCGAGACAAGTGGAAACGAAGGAGAACGCGAAAGAGAAAGAGTTTCCTTTGTTCCTGTTCTTTGAATTTGTCGATAAAATTCTATCTTTTCATCGTTAATTATTACATCACCACGTCTGCTTTGTCGCTTAATCTTTCTTTATTACAAGGATCGCTGTACGTCGTCTGATTTAACATTTTCGTTGCGTGCTACTGAATCGTTGATATATCTATCGGAATATCGAGATATGTCGAGAGAGAGAGAGAGAGAGGGGGAGAGAGAGAGAGAGAGAGAGAGAGAGAGAGAGAGAGAGAGAGAGAGAGAGAGAGAGAGAGAGAGAGAGAGAGAGAGAGAGAGAGAGAGAGACAAGTGGCTCCTCAGAGAGATTAATTGAAATATCGTCGCGAGTTTTTGCGCGAATATTGCCCGAGATCATGGCGATCATTTAGATCGATTAGATCGACTAGACAGCGTTAAAGTGTTTACACATTCACATATTTGACGATAAAACATGTACATGATGCTGCGATTACTCGTTTTCCGGGTGCACTCTACGCAAAAGTCTGCGATATTTTTTATCACCAATCTTTTCCGTTTTCAGATCTCCAGCAACGATCTCGCCAACGGAATACTTACTTGCGCGACACATGTATATTTATATGTATATAACGTACTTCTCCAATGATCTCTTGTACAAATAATCAATCAACGTGCGCGTTCCCAAAGATTAAATGCAAATTATTGTTTTTACTTATAAGTAGCAGCAGTAATATACTGAAAAGTGATTACTTCCGTTTTTTCACATTCTTGTCGTTGATATACCCGTTTCTTTGGCATCTATTTTTTTCCCTTTCATTAGGTAGCATTATATAATAAAAATATTTAACTTTATGTATTTAATGTTGAGAGTGAAAAAGGTCGCTCGTATTTATTTTCTCTTTTCTTTCTTTCTTTCTTTTTTATAATTATAATAAAAGATTTGTGTAGAGACGCGCATGAAGGAACAAACGTTTCGAAATTCACACGATAATTCATCGTGAAAATGAAAATCACACACGATTGGAACAATACATATATTATTAATTGTCATTCGCAGTAATCGTTGTTCGTTCGCATGCGTTTGCGGCAAATTGACAATTGACGTTTGTACTAACAATAAATATTTAATAATTACACTGTGTAATTACACTGTGTATTATATCGTGTCGAAACTTTTCGAGAATCGATAGCACATATATTCGAGAAGTTTGCCAGCACATCTCGCACGAGCGAAACGCGAGCATATAGTTAGCGAGCGGTTGATGAACCTTGTTATCTGAATATTTCCGAAAGAATCGCCTCTCTATTTCGATAACGTCGTGTCTAATGCTCGTTGCATGAGCATTAGCGCATGAGTATGAGCGCCGACTTTTGTTACTGCAGCAGATTGTACGTTCGCATTTTCTCTCCGTTGTTTTTTCGAAGTGACTTCTGAGTGACTCGATGGTATTGGGTGGAACGAAATGTGTTTGTTCACCGTCTGCATAAATCTGTTATTTATAATCTTTTGCTATAATTAGATAAATAATGAAAGAAAGGAAAAAAATCAAATACGACCTTCGAGTGCAGAGTACAGTATTGTTACACACAAGATATTCACACACATACACGCACGCACGCACGCACACGCACACACACACACACACACCACACACACACACACACACACACACACACACACACACACACACACACACACGCACGCACGCACGCACGCGCGCACGCACGCACGCACGCACGCACGCACGCACGCACGCACACGCACACGCACACGCACACGCGCACGCGCACACACGCGCGCGCGCGCTCACGCGTTCGTCACGGGTCAAAGTTGACCGAAAGAAGGGATTATTCCCAATCGATATGTAAATTAACTTTGCCAACGTGATTAATTATTTACATGAGCGGCGTCCTTAAATACCGAGGACCTAAATTGTTCGGCAGTTAGGCGGTCGTTTACAGTAATAGGGGTTAATTCATGCTACTTGCTGATGCTACTCATCAAACTAACGAGTCAGACTCGCGATAGTGTCGTCCTCCGATTTTAATGAGCTTTGAGGTCTAGTCGCACATTCTAGTTATATTATAACAATAAGACGCAACTTATTCTCTTTTTATAACGCTCTTTTTATACACTCTTTTTATACGTGCTCGTGCATGGATTTAAGGGTCGAAAAGATCGGCTTTTATGTTCCCGATGTTAAATATCTTCAAAATAGAGTCATTTCTCTTGCAAGAAGATATACATGTCATAAATTGCCAAGACCTAGATACGCGCTATTAATTTGTAACGTACGTACGGGTCCGATCGGTGGTCGCGATCATTAATTGACCTAATTGTTTGTTTGTCTATTGACACGCACATGCTCCTCAGCATCGCCTTGTTATTCTCGATAGGATAATGGGACGTTGATAAATTCCGACTATCGATTAACTACTTCGAACTCAGTCGCGATTAATCAGAGTCCTGAAGTCATCTTCTGGATATCTGGACCATCGCGCGAAATTGCTGAATCATCAAATCATCAAATTATTTTAGCTTTGGTGGGTTCCTTGACTATCGGAACTACGTTTTTCCTGTCGCCAGTCGCCGGTATACTTACGGATAAATTCGGCATTCAGATGACTACTTTTGCGGGAGGTGCGATCGCGTCCGGTGGACTGCTTCTTTCCTCCTTGCTTACAGATAAGGTAATGCAAATGGGATCAAAGACAATGTCGCCTTGATAATTATTTGCAATCATCTCTAAAATCATCGTCTAAGTCACTGAGAATATAGATTATAAGAGTATAGACACTTTGAGCTTTTTTCTCTTTTTTCCAGGTGGAATTGCTCTATTTAACATATGGCGTTATGTACGGTCTCGGTGCAAGTCTCGCTTACACTCCAAGCCTGGTGATCTTGGGTCACTACTTTAAAAAATATATAGGATTAGTGAACGGCATCGTTACGGCTGGCAGTTCCATATTTACGACGCTCATTCCATACTTGATAGAGTTCCTGTTGCGACGTTTTGGCTTGGAGGGAACGCTAAGGAGCTTGGCCGTGCTCACAGCCCTCATTATGGCTTGCGCGATACTTTTTAAGCCGATACCAGGTCTGATATTGTTTCGGTTGAACATTAAGTCGCAATAATCGCAATATTCAACGCTTTGCTGGAGAGTCGGAGAATCAGCGAAAACATCTTTTTTTCCAGTAAATGTGCCGCAAGAAGACGAAAAAGGGCCGAAATCCAAGGCAAAGTTACGAAATTGCATGAAAGAAATTGTGAACGTGTCCATTTGGAAGCGGAAACGATACGTCCTATGGGCATGTTCGATTCCTCTTGCTCTCTTTGGGTCAGTTGAACTATTTATGCATCATCGTCCCGCTCAATCATTTATGAATTTCATACCCAGATAACATACATATTCTATTCATATCCAGATAACATACATATTCAGTCTATTTCCGTTAATTTTCAAACAAAGTATCTCTTCTTGCTTTGTTCTTTGTAATCTTTGCAATTATCGTATCATAAAGTCATTACATTCTTATATCTTTGTACAAAGACTAAACCCAGATAGATTATTACAATAAATCAACATAATAGGAAATTAGTTGTCACACACACACACACACACACACACACATTTAGTTACAGTAGCGATCCGTCCGTGCGATTTCTTTTCGTTTCTGGGTGATTCTTCTTTCTTTTTTCTTTTTTTTTTTTTGCCAATAATCAACCGCATGCTCGTACCAAGAGCATGCATACATACCGCACGATTCTTATCGTTGACTGCTACGTTTCAGATACTTTGTACCGTACGTTCACATAGGAAAGTTTGTGATTATGACATTCAAAGATGCCGATGGGAAGCTGCCGGTCATGTGCATCGGTATCACTTCCGGCATCGGCCGTTTGGTTTTCGGCTACATTGCTGACTTGCCGAAAGTGAACAGAATATTGTTACAGCAGGTGACAGCGCTTTATGAATGTTCTGATGATACACACTATACTTGCGCATCATATGAAACGTTTAGCGAGAATCTCAATCTGTCGATTGTTTAGAATTAAAATCGATCGAAATGTGTCGAAATGTTTTCTTTCGTTTCGAAATTGTTTTAGCCTTCTCTCACGAGAGAGAAAAATGACTTTCGGATAAATAATACTTGGTAATAGGCTTCAAACATTTTTCGGCAAATTTCTGAAGAACTAAAGTGTTTTCTCTTATTCAGATATCGTTTATAAGTATCGGCATTCTTACGATGCTTCTCCCGGTCACCAAGTCCTTCGTCGTACTCCTGATCATCTCCCTCGGCATGGGATTATTCGACGGATGTTTTATATCGTTACTCGGTCCTATCGCGTTTGATATTTGCGGTCGCAGCGGCGCAACTCAGGCCATCGGTTTCCTCCTGGGGATGTGTTCTATACCCTTGACAGTGGGTCCGCCGATTGCTGGGCTTCTGTACGATCACACCGGTAATGTTCTAATGTTCGATCTCATTGTTTATTATCTCGTACGCGTAATACTTATCTCTTGTGCTTTATACCGCTCTGTTCTGTTTAGGTTCATACGATCTGCCTTTCCTGTTAGCCGGCGTCCCACCGATAGTTGGGGCGTTGACAATGTTTCTGATAAGATGTGTCAAAGAGAATGACGATAAAACGACGAATGATCCTTGCCCGGAGAATCCTTCGAGTAAAGTGGATTGCCAGAATGGTTGGTAGAACAGGTACCTGTACATCATAAAATCTAATATTATTGTTACGCTATATTCTACGTTCTAACACCGCAACTGTGTTAATTGCTAGAGCAAGATTATTTGTACAATATTATTCAGGCTAGGTTTATCAGTTTTTTTAGCTTATATCTTTTCACACGCTCTACCTCGAAATACAAATATCTTGTGTGTTTTACTTAGAAACACAAGACGTGTGATGTGTGTGGCTTCAATTGTTCGTTGTGTTTTTGTGCGCAATATTAAGTTATACAAATTGTTTCCAACACTAACTAATTGTTTCTTGTAATAATATTATGATGTATATAATTTAAAAGAAAAATAGCCTATGTCCATTTCCTTAGATTCTTCTAAGGAAATCTTTCTATTGAGTTATAAAAATCTCAAGTTTCGTCCCGATCTTTTTTCTGCTGATCCAAAGTTCAGATATGTAGTGAGATAATACTGTTAAATCTGCTTTGAAAAAATACACCCATGTATAATAACATCTGAAAAAATTTTTGCTTCAGCTATTCACGCTGAACGCTTATATCTGTGCCTGAGCCACTACGTCCGATTTCTTTTCTTGTCTTGTTTTCAATAATTATTTTTAACGTGCACCTTTGCAGAGAAAGTAAGAGATGTTTCGTCGGCGTTTATAGTTAGTGTCAAGCAAGAAGATGTATCAGAAGCGTTAAAGAAATACAGGACTATCTGCAAGGACTCGCAATTGCTTTGGCGCAGCGAAAATATCAAGCAGGTCGGCCTGGAATATCGCGAGAGCTATGACAAATGCAACGTTCACCGCAGGTATTCGGAGAGTGTACCTTTGCTTCATCAAGAAAGAATATCCAGGCGATATCCAAACACGAGTCTCTTCAAACGCGAACAACGCGACAAGATTGTTCGATATACAGCAAGAAATATGCCGGTTATTTCAAACTATCAGAAAGCATGCCGTCACCTCACATAGGGACAAGCGTCACGACCGCGCCCGAATCTAGCTTCGGACGAGTAAACGAGATCATCGATGCTTCTCATATTTTGACACAGACGAAAGAAATTCAGTCGCGCCACGTGGCACGGCTTTTAAGATAACATTGCAATTTTGATCATGTCACGTCCGTTCTTTCTGTTGATTTGTTAAACGGAAATTATGGAGAAATTATGGAGAAATTTTTTTTTCTTTAATTTTAATCTAATGAATATTCACTTGTGCAAGAAAGAAACAGCGCGATTCACATGCAAGCGTGATTTTGTATTTATTCATAAACAAACGCGTATTGGTTCCGTACATGCCGCTCTTGCGTGGTTTGCAATAATTTATATAATTATCGACATAATTATATAATGTAATTCTATAATATTCTCCATGAGAAAATGTAGCATGCATCAAATGGATCAACATATAAAAATAACGTGAAGTGAAAACAAAAAAAAGTGCGAGTGTGAATGAATGAAAAATGTATGTTTATGTGTGTGTGTGTGTGCGTGTGCGTGTGCGTGTGCGTGTGCGTGTGCGTGTGCGTGTGCGTGTGCGTGTGCGTGTGCGTGTGCGTGTGGTGTGGTGTGGTGTGGTGTGTGTGTGTGTGTGTGTGTGTGTGTGTGTGTGTGTGTGTGTGTGTGTGTGTGTGTGTGTGTGTGTGTGTGTGTGTGTGTGTGTGCGCGTGACTTTATATTATATAGTAAAGAAAACAATGGATACAGTAGTTTCATTGTTTAAGGTTAAGTTGTCTCGCGACAATATTGTCGAAAAGGGCGATAGGAAGAGAGTCGAATAATTTAGACGAAATAATAGAATATATTTTAAAATGTAATCTATTAAGGAATTCACTTTGTGAGACATTTACCTTAGTATATTTAATTGACAAAATTCTAGATGAAAATCTTGACTAACAAACGACTCTTTTGCTTCGAGACTTCATAATCATTTGTTCTTAAAATGAAAATCAAATTCGGAATAGAAATGCAACATACGATGTTGTGGACGAATTCACAATGAGGATATGCTGCGCATACCATAGTTAAGTCCGTCGAACAATTAGTTTGATACGGATCTTAAAAATTAATCTAACGATGCCGAAGGATTTCGGGCTCGCGCTTCAAAACGTGTCTATTACTATTGTAGCAATTTTAGTATGTTCCACGATAAACACGTCTTTACTTTTGGAAAAACGTACTTACCAAAATGGTGAATTGAAGTTTTCCAATTATAACTCAAAACAGCGAAACATTGAATAAGAGTAAATATCGTACATCTTTGCCTATGAAAGACAAAGAGGAGATTTAGAGCACATATTGATTAGACAGTTGTATACAAGATTCAACGATTACTGTGCAACATTTTAATAGCGTATTACGCAAGTAAAGTATTATTTCGTTTAGAATGTTTAAAACCTAATAGATCACAGCAGAACGCTATCACAAATTGTCAAAGTGTTCTAACTTTCGCTGCGAGTCGTGCAAATTTCCCTCAAAACTACGAAGATTAACTAGTTTTTCAACCGTGCAACCCAGTGAAATCTTGGGTCTAAATAGAAAAGAATATATAATCGTTGTATTATATAAATAACATTTTTTCAACGTCAGTCGGCTCGCATAAGCGCAAGCGTAACACGTTTATGATAAATTGTACATCATCGCACGTAATTTAACGCAACGAAATTATTTTGGAGAATAATATGCAAGATCCATTAATATTCTCTATTCGCCAGCAATGTTAAATTCTTGACCAATAATTGGCACAGAGGCGAAGAGTGTTGAGTTTTTTTGATATCTCGATATTCGTGATATTCGTCAAATATCTTCGTGTAATTGCAGGGTACAAATGGTAGCATATATTTCTTAGTTACATTACAATTACAAATTATGGGATCGTAAGATAAATGATAACGGCATTTATCTCAGTATGCTGATTATCAAACACTAAAGAGGTGAGCGACAAGCAGGTGTATATTGAAATTATTAAGATTATGTACAAATCTATTTTCTTGAAAAGCTTTTCTTGTGAAAGAATCAACTGGTGCTTTTGTGTGCATTAATTAAAATTTATTATGTGTGCAGAATGTAATTGGTGAGAAAGATGTGAACAAAATGGTGAGGATTAAGTCATTTAAATTAATTAAATCTCTACTGTCATTCATAATTGAAAAATAATTTGTAAACATATATTTTGTTAATCTAGTATTATTTTTATATTGAGTTGTTATATTCCTGTAATACTTGCCTCATCCCTTAACAAAAAAGAAATCTACTGTATTTTGTACATACGAATTCTGCAATATATATTTTTGGTAGTAGAAACAATATATATATATATATATATATATATATATATATATATATAAATGAAATAAAAAAATGTCTCCCAATTACATTTGTAATATGTAAATATGAAACAAAGTAGTATTTAATCGAATACATTTTTAGCAGGGTCAGTACCTCAACTGAACACAGCATTTATTTTTATAATCTTCAATTATTAATTATAAAAATTTCATTACAATTACATTGTATCATTATTATGCTACTACTTGATTATCACTTGTATTACGAAGAGGATCGCTGCATTTGTACGAATTATTTTAATAGCATTTCGATATTGTACATAGACATGGATGTACTTTTCATTGTATTTTGAAGGCGAATTTTTTAGAGAAACAGTTTAATGTCATAATGCACACGAATAATTTAACTTATTTTGTACCTAGAAAACATAATGTAATATGCACGCGTCATAAATAATAGTTACATTGTTGAGTAGGAAATTACAGCAGGTATGTTACATGTTATATTATGTTTGCTGGGTACATATCAACTTTTCTTTTAAAATATCGTTTTTTTGAAAAAAATTGTTTTATATACTATAAGTAAATGATGTTGAAAAATTAAGAGATCAAATGTCAAGTTGAGCATTTATATAGGAAAATAGGAGTTATGTCACAAAACTCTCGTTACGCGCGTTATTTTATAGAAAAAGTGAAAATGCCATATATAAAAATATACCGGCAGGAGAGTAATCTCAAGTAGCCATTGTTGAAAGTAAAAGTTCATCTAACCTCTCATTGTGTTATATAAGTTGAAAATAAAGGTCCTCTGGATTCACTGTTGTGTTGCATCCTCTTAAAAAAAAGTGCGTGTCAATCGAAAGTCATCGCGGCGAATGACAGCCGAGTGACAGTTTGTACGAAAGGAGTAATAACATGGTTATATCAAGTTAACAATTTTATAAATTGTTTATAAATTGTGAGGTGTGTTTGTCGTGATAATTCTGAAGAGAAAAGCTTCGGGGGAAACAAGGATAATATCAGATAAGTAACAATGTCGTTGAATACACATAAAAAATACGTAAGGAAGAAGAATTTGTATGCTTTGTGTCGTTTTTACTTTTCACAGTTAAAACATAAAGGAGAAAGGAAGAAGAAAAGAGGGAAAGAAAGAGAAAAAGAACAGAATGCGAGAAGAATCAAAAAGGATCAGACACAAGAAAAAATGTCAATGAGTGACCACAGCATAGTGCTTTATAGTGCTTTATTTTTTAAATTAATTTTAATTATTTTTCTAATTATTTTTATTATTTTTGTGTGAGAGAGAGATTGTGTGAGAAAGAGTGAGAATGAGAGAGAGAGAGAGAGAGAGAGAGAGAGAGAGAGAGAGAGAGAGAGAGAGAGAGAGAGAGAGAGAGAGAGAGACAGAGACAGAGACAGAGACAGAGACAGAGAGAGAGACAGAGACAGAGACAGAGACAGAGACAGAGAGAGAGAGAGAATATTTTTGATCGGAAAGAATCGGAAATACGGAAATATTTTGATACGGAATTTTTATTCTTATATTTTTGTTCCAACATTGAAAATTTAAATGGGACATGAAGCTTTCAAGAGAGTTGATGAGGAATAAGTTGCAAAGGCAAAGATTGTAAAGAGTTGAATACAGATATGTAGGAAACTTGTAAACTGTACCTTTCGGCCGATCCTGGTCTGCCCGAACCGGATCCTCCGGTGCGGCATCCGCGTCCGCCGGACTTGCTTCCCGCAACGTCTGGAACAAAAATGTAGTGTTCTTGGTTGGTAAGCCGCGGTAGAGAAAGAATGTTTGGTCGGGATGAGTGGAGAATATTCGCTACGATTTTTTTTTCTTCATTGACATTGAAGGTCTAGATAGGAGCTCTTGAAAGAGCTGACGAAAAAAGGTGACAACAAGAAGCGGCGGCAATAGTTGTGTGCTCTCGAAAATACACTTTTACGAATGGACATTTAAATTTAGATTCCGTAACGAGAGTAAACAGACTTGAAAGAAGCGCTGACCGAAAACAAAGAAGGTCGCTGTCTAAGAAGCGGTATGACGTTGAATATTCTACGCAAGACCGGTATATTCATATAGAATGTTTGATTGAGAATATGATGAATTAGGGATCCGCGGCGTTCGTGAAACGTTATCCATCTCTGTCTGGATCAATATCTTTTGTGTACAACAGCGCAATAAATAGATAGACAGACAGACAGAGATTGACGAGAGTAATTGCAGTTTCATATAAAGTCATGATTACTAGTCGGATGATGACGGATTGTGAATGCCGAGCGCGAAATTCCGACTTCTTATTCCCGGAAAGTTCGTCAAACGTCCGCTCTCGTAATCGGAGACCTCCCGCATAATAAATGATTCCACACACCTGGAAACGTGGCGTGTATTGCTGCCGGCGTCCTGCTTCCCGGCTGCTGGAGTCCTCCGGATTTCACTCGCTCACGCTTCTAATGCCGATACTCGCGATTCGACTGTGTGGTTAATCAACACGATGCCGACGCGATGCCGACGGATTAAGTATCTCGAGGACCGACGAGATACATTTCTTTCAATTCAACACGAGACGGAAGTGACGAGCGTGTGTCGCGCACGGCTGCTGTTGATGGAATGAGGTCGAATACACGAGGTGCGCGAGTATTATAATACGAAGGGCAAAAGTGTCGTCGCTCGCGAGCCGATCAACACAATCGGCTCGCGATGTAAACATTGCCGAGTCTCAGCGGCGGTTGAAGCAAGAGAGACTTGCTCTTGGGCATCTTTTCTCTTTCTTTTTTCGAAGGTTCCGGGACGACGAGGAGAATGCGAGGAGGTCTTTCAACTATACGCGACATTGATTTACTATTTATTGATTACTGAAAATAAAGAAAATTATTCTGTCGAAGCATCGGATATTTTATTATTAGCTTTATGTCAATTAAAGAGGAATGTGTACGATTAATACGAGAAAATGTGTTAGCAACTAATTGTACAGAGTGTCAAAGTTATTGTGACGCCGCGCTGTCGGAGAATAATTGAAGGTCATGGTAGCGTTAAAGAGTGGAATTTCATCCCATGCGAATTTTGTCTCGTTGTTATTAATCGTTAGATTATCCGCTCCGGACAATAACTCTTCTACCTCTTCATCTAATATTCAATGATGATAAATAATATTTAATTGCATTCGTTTGGCTTTTTTTATTTCGAAGATAAAAAAATATATACCAGGGTGAGATTTCACCCATGACAACATCAACGCGATTTTCTTTGATGCTTTTTTTTTTAAAGTTCAGATATTTCGTCGACACGCGGGATATTCATAATCGGAGTCTACTCGTCGCGTTAATTAACACGTGCTCCTCCGAGCGAATCGAATGCTCACCGACGAGCGTCCGGAGCGAATGTCCGGAGCGGACGGGATGCTGAATGCGAGAAGCAGGACGAAGGGAACGGGACGCGGGCAATGAATGTCATGCGTCTCCAGACGTGTCAAATCGTTTATTATACAGGAGACTTTGATACGGCAACATGTATTCGAAGATTTAGGGCAAGAGCACGGGCTTTTGCATAACACATAATACATAGAACGCATAAGAGAACAAACCAATTAGGATAGAGCGATTGATCGTCTGTGCGTGCCTAATTGACTTCTCTTGTAAGAGGAAGCAAGAACCGTGCGCGCTTTGCTGTTACCGTCAGGACGGATGTAGTGTGCACACATTTTCTTAGGGGGCGCGTCGGAATTCGGCAGAAAAAGCGTCCCGGCGTAATCGGCCCGGTGGTTGCTCTCAGGTTTCTCTCTGCCATTGGATGGAGACGTTTAGCGGAGACTTTGAAACTAATTAAATCAAATCGCGTTAAACCACCGACGAAATAATAGGAAATTTTTGCAATACCGTCTCTCAGATACGGTAAACGTAAATCGGTGAACGTTATTCGCTCAGAAATAACGTTGCAGTATACGCGACCAATAACATTCACGATTTATGTTTACCGTACCTGAGAGATGGTATTGCAAAAACTCCCCAATTAGCGACTCAATCGCTAATTTTGTCGATCCTGTATTTACAAGTAATACTGCTCAACATAGGATTAGCCGAACTTTTTATTTCTCACCGTAACTCCGCAGCAGGAGAGTCAGGTGGTTTTTTATTTTGAAATAATATAGCTAAAGGATAAGTCAGAGAGAGAGAGAGAGAGAGAGAGAGAGAGAGAGAACATTAATGCTTAAGTGACAAAATTCCGTCTTGGCTTTTAAAAGTTGACTGGTCGAATTTTATCATCGTTGAACGATTCCTGTATCTTATCGTCTGCTAGCGTTGCGTTACTGCGCATACGCGGATTTTGACTTTCTATCTAGCAGTAGTGACTGTCACGCGTATTGTGTTTGAGTTTGGTTTGAAACGGCGAGGCCCGTGGTTATCGTTGTCGGGGTCTTGATGAAGATGAAGCGAGTGAAGAATGAAATAATTAATGTACTTGACTCTTATCTGAAACGACGCCGCTATCAGGTATGAAATTGTGACCGTGAATTTTCACCATGCGTTTGATTTTCATAACCTCTATAACCTCGCCGCCACTATTGTTGCAGGCCAACGACGTCTTCTGTAATAACAAAAACGACCACTTGTTTTGTCAGAGCAGCGATCAAATGACAATGAACGCAACCGCCGAGTGCGGCACTTCCCGCGACAATTCGATTATTTTTAGTGCCATTACCATTGACATTACTGCGGCGGATCAAGCCTATCAACGGTTAAGTCTTATTACTTAAGCTTCTTTCAGAGTCGCACCACGTGATATTTGCTGGATTTAAAAACAATCCAATTGTTTGTAAACATAGGCACAATATGTTTAATCATATTTTAATATTATTGTTTTAATATTGTTGGTTCTTTTCTATTGTTTAACATTTTGTGAAGAAAAGCTAAGACACAACTAATCGTCAGACTTTGAAATTTATTTATTTCTTTATTCAGTTTGTTTTTTTATTCTTATATTCAAGCAAAAGCCAAAGTCTATATCAATTATTTGAATTTAACAATCTTATAATAAATGAAAAATAATCTTAAAATGTATGAAAAGCAAAGTGTTTACATAAACAAAATATTCTTTTCTGTATTGTGCAAATATCATACTTGTGTGTTGAATAATTTTATTAATATTAATTAATTCGTTAATCTATATTACATTTTATCTTGTTTCGCGTAGCTATAAAGTCAGGGGGTAACTTTTTATTATAATAATTGAATATTTTTCTGTTCAAATATGTAGTATTGAGTGATATAACTTACTATGTAGATATTAATTGAAGCAATCAATATATATCGGTACAACTTAATTTTATAAAGTGATATATCAGATTGATTATATTATTAATATAATTGTATGTATATACTACATAGACTAAAATTCTATTTCTTTTTAGTTTGAAGATATGGATGAATGCTATACTTAATGAAAAGATCAAAATAGAGCTGCAAGGACTTTTGTATCCAATATTTTGTCATCTTTATTTAGAAATGCTGCACGCTGGCAATAAAGAGGCTGCAATTCAGTTTTTAAAAGCACATCAAAATGAATTTATCAGTGATACTGAGAAAGATTTTCTAGAGGAGTTATCTGGTGTATTTTCAGTACAAGACATTGAACTGAGACCTTTGGTAAATGCATTTAGAACTAGAAAGTACAAAGTGGATTTATCAGAGCCAGCACATATCTGCCTACAGCGATATCTTTCCAAACATGGACATATAATATTAATGCAGGTAAATTCAATTAATTGTGCTCTTAAACATATTTTTCTTTTTCAAGTATCTTAATTCTATGCAAATGTTGTCAACTAAAAATTTATAGCAGTAAAATTACACTTACAATATTCTGCAGATTATAAATACGCATGTCACGATAATCGGGAAGGCAGATGGATCTCAAATGGAAGGAGAGGTACATGAAGAGAAAGGTCAAAGATACGAGGCAGGTATTAATGGCCATGTAGAACAGCCATCTGGCACTGGTGTAGATCGTGAAATGAGAGAATTGCAAGAAGCTATACGATTAATACGTGATAATGCTCATCAACCATTGAGGATATTCACAGTGAAAAATGCTATAGAAAAGTAATTACGAATTTCCCAATGTCTTCTGTGGATCTATTTATTTATGCTCACGATTTATTCTTTATGATTATGTTATTATCTATATCTAATATATATTTGTTTTGTATGTCGCAGCGCGAGTAGTGCTCTTATTACTCCGAAAATGGATAGATTAGCTGTAGGATTTAGTACGGCTGAAATACGTTTATGGGGTATAAGTGAAACGGTCTTACTTAAACCGAAACATAAAAACATACATATACCACTTGCCTGTGATGTACTTTCACCTCGTAACTGCAACGAGCAAGAAAATGCAATGTAATTATATCAGTTTCTTATTCGAATTTCAAGTACTGACATTTCACATGTAATATTTCACATAATTTGATGGTAACAGAAAGAGCGAAGCAGGAGCGATAATATTAAGAGGGCACACGGACGTGGTGCATGATTTAAGATTTATTCCGGAATCGGAGATTCTTCTGTCTGTATCGAGTGACAAGGATATGAGAGCATGGAGGCTCAATGATTACTCTTGCGCAACGATATATAGGTATATTTTCTTATTTATTATATTTAATATGCATGAATTATTTTTCGATGAAAATTTTATATAAAACTTTAACGAATGTACTTCATATTCGTGACATGTAATATTGTAAATGTAAACATTTGTCTATATACGAGAAATTAAATAGTGAAATCATAGTGAGATGTATATATAATACATAAACCATACGTGAATAATATTTTCATTACAGCGGCCATAGTTACCCAATATGGTGCATGGATACCAGTGTGTTCAATTTGTACACCGCTACAGGTTCACATGATAGAACTGCCAAATTGTGGTCATTGGATAGAACATTTCCACTGAGAATATTTGCCGGTCATTTTTTAGATGTCAATGTATATTTTTTTTATCCTTATGTGTCGTATCCATTTTGATGTAACACAGTAACACGATATATTGATATACTGTTTTAGTGCGTAAAGTTTCATCCAAACGCCCGATATTTAGCAACAGGTTCTGCCGACAAAACCGTAAGATTATGGTCCAAAGACGACGGCAATTTATTGCGCGTGTATGTTGGAGCACAGTCGACCATTTACAGTTTAGCATTTAGTCCAGACGGCAAATATCTGGCTGCTGCCGGTAATTACATGGAAAGATATATACTAGGATGACACAAGTAAATAGACACCTCATTGTTTATGTGTAGATATTCTAATTTTTTTTAAAGATGTGGTAAGAATATAAAGATGTGTCGCACAATTAATATCGGGTAGAACTTCTTTCTTTTACATTTATTAATGTTACTTTCTCACTTTAATTTTATGTAGTTTTCAAAACCAGATTTGTGTCTATTTACTTTTATTGTATTATTAATATGTGAAGTTGGTGCAAAAAGTTGGTTACTGTACTTTGTGTACCTACTTAATGAAATCGTGATAGTGAAATTAACAATTAATTCTTACGTGTAATTGAAAACATTTGCTTAGGTGACGACAAGTCTATATCAATATGGGATTTAGCAACCAATGCAGTGCTAACCGAACTGAAAGGTCATAAAGATACAGTTATGCATGTAGACTGGAGTTTGGATGGCCAATACATCGCCAGCGCAAGCATAGATGGAATTGTACGACTATGGCCTACTCAGGACTTCATCAATACTTTGAATGGGTGAGCTTTTAAATCCTTTCCTTTGTATTTTATATAATTTAAAGTCATTTTACAAGTGATATTAAATTACATTAATTGTACAATTCCTTCAGTATTAAATTATATAAATGTATATAATTGTAATGTTGTAATGAGAAACGTATAATTGTAAATAATTATAATAATTGTAATGTGTAATTGTAAAATTATATAAATGTAAAAATGTATAATTTTTCCAGCGGATCATCAAGCTCGATGCCACAATCTGAGGCGCCACAAATATACTCGACATGTTGCTCAAGCATTCTTTCGTTAAATTATTACAAAAAAAACAATTCGTTAATTTGTATCGGCACAGCATAGGATTTTTATTATTTATTGTTTTTATTTAGACTAAAATATACCTTTAAGTTCAATCGATCTTAATTGTTTTACCATTGTACAATTTTGTCACTCACAAGCTTTTATATTATTTATGAAAGAAAAAGGCACCACACACACCATGTCAGTGTATCATATGTAATGTTAGATTTATTTTCATTGTACCTTATTAATTATATGTAAAGCCTTTTTCACGGGTTTGTATATGAGAGTCGTAAGTTTTCATTTTTCCAATCTTTCAGAAGGAAGGAATATAGTCTTGTGCCTGTGGCATATTGTTCATGTAATACCGTGAACAAGGCTCGATATATTTGGATTCTATATATATATATAAAATCCAATATTTAATTTAAATAATTTGAAATATATAAAACGGTATATAGAAAATGTTTCAAAATTAATGTTAAATATTCTCCCAGGATTTACCCTGCTTATTAGAACAATGAAAGAAATTACATAAACATCCAGATGAAAAAAAATTGTTAATCTAGAGTACACTTATCAATATATACACATACGTGCACGCAACAGCATACATGTATGTTTTAATTACATTATTGAATTTGAAAACGCTTTTGGAAATATAGAGAACAAAATGAATTTAAAAAATAACATATTATATATTTTGTCGCAAGAATTTTTTAAAAAATTTTGTTCATAAACTTCTAAAAAGCTGTAAACAGATATATATGTTTAATAAGACTCTTATATAGATTTATAAAAACCATATATATTTATATTTACGGAAAGAGTGAGTAGAGGTCCTTTTGGATGCACCATGAGATATATATATATATATATATATATATAAATCCTTGTTTACTGTATTTATTATATTAATGAGAAAAAATCCTGAGGATACTTAACAATAATTTTAAAAGATTTTGTACATATTCAAATAAGAAGTAATAGTCCTCCTGAGACCAACCAAAATTATTCAGTATTATTAATAATAAATGAAATTAATAACGATTAATAACGATTAATAAAGAGTACAAAGAATTATATGTTTATTATATAAATATAGTTGAAGTTACATTCGATATCTAGCAAAATAATATAATTTTTATAAAACAACGTATTTATTATGTATTTTATATTGTATGTAAAATTATATTCTCAATTCTTTGTTTTTTTTCTTCCCCAATTTTATCATGATATTTTGTCTATATATACATATGTATATACGTACATATATATATATATATATATATATATATATATATAAGTAATTTTATATAATTTGAAATCCGAAACAATTTTATAAGTAAATAAAAGAATAAAAGTATGGTTGAATATTTTAGAATTTGTTATTCATTGGTATTAGATTAAGATATATCTAAAACATTAGGAAGACTATTACATCTTATTTATTGCAATATATTATTGCAATATATATATATATATATATATATATATACACACAACGCGACACAAAGTATGCAGTTTTTTACTATTTCATTATAAAAATGATGTGTATATAAAGCGTGCAATTTTATTTTCCATTAGAAAATTAAAATCATTTTTTCTTATTTTTAATCTTTTTCATTGTCATATTCGTCTATATAGTAATTAACTCATAATGAGACAAATAATCAAATTTGTTTATACACACCTTTCCTATGAGAATATATTATTTGATGACCCATTGACAATTTTTTATCTTGTTATAAAGATTTTGTAAATTGTGAATAATATTCTATTATAATGATAAAAGAATATAATTTTTATAAAACAATATGTATGTTTATTATGTTTATTATATGATATATGAAAGATTATATTGGAAGGATATCTTTTTAGAAAAGATTAATTCTTCTTTCTCTTTTTCTTTTTCTCAGCTTTCTTATTAATTTTGCTGGACTCTGGTTGCTGTTCTGCTTTGCGTTTTGATGTTTCTTTTATAGAATTTTCATTGTCATTGGCAACTTTTGTGTCCAATGGAGGAATGCTAAAACCTGGTATCTAAAATCATAAACAAATTATATACATATTTTGTATATTTTTTATTTAGATTGAGATAAGAGTTTAGTATTGCATTATTTTGGCTCCCTTGCTACCAGCAATACAATACATGCAATTTCTTTTAACATTATAATCCAGTATCATCATATCAATGTAACGGTTCAGAAACTTTAGGAATAATCGTTGAAAAAGTCTCTTGTTATACCACTCACCTCTGGTTTTACAAGTTTAAAGAATAATTTTTCATGTTGAATATTAGACCTGTCTAAACTTATTTGCACGATGATGAGGTCAAATGCTCGAAATATGATATCTCCGCAGGTTTGAGACTGATCTTCTGATTTATATATAAATGTAGTGGCCGACGCGGTAGGATTATTTAGATATAACGTTCCTTCTATACCATATTTTGGTATAAGCACTTGCAATGCATTTTTACGAACAAATAGGATATACCCTTCCTCATCCTGAACTTTGTCACGAAAGAACAGCTAAAACATATAAAACGATCGTTAAAAGTGCAATTTTGGTAAATTTATCAGAATAAAAAATTTCGAGTGAGATAAAAGAGATAAAATTGTTCGACAAATTGGACTAACATGTGTATGAAGCGCGACTGAGGCTCGGCTGGCGTACTGAGCCATTCGATTCCGATAGTTCAGATTTTGGCACAATAAATTATTCTTTTTCTTATCCAATAATTCTGGGTAAGTGGCATCGGCGCCTATGCATACAGATAACAATCGGTGCACAATTATATCAGCGTATCTGCAGCATCATGAAACATAAACAAGAAAGCTGTAAATATAAATTAATTTAACGACAGAGTTTTTTATTGATATCTCTGAAACATATGGCTTGCCTTCGAATAGGTGATGTAAAATGTGTGTAGATAGGACATGCCAGCCCATAGTGCGAATATTCTTCCGATTGATGCATTCCACTAATAAAATACACTGCTTGCATCATACATCGAGTAGCTAGTATTCTTAACATGGTATTAAAATAAGGGTTCGATACTTTTTTAGCTTCGTCCAACGATTGTGCTAATTCCTTACCAGTATTTACATTTATGGTAAAACCCTATAATAAATTTTAATGCTTTTAATGTCCTGATCGCGAATTATTCATACAAAGAATGATATACAGGGTGTCCCATTTTAATCCGGCCGGCTGAATAAAATTCGAGGATGATATTTTCCAGAAAAAAATGTCAGACAAATGTTGCTCAGTTCTAAGGGGGACATTCGATGCCATCAACAATTTTGACCTCGGGTGAAGGGTTCATGGTCATTCAAGGTCAACTTTTTTTTTCTTAAATGGGAACCCCTATTTTTCACATCGGCAATCGATTCTACGTAAAAAAAAATTAAACTTTTGTCTGAAGCATTTTTTTTTATAACGCAAACTAATTTCACTTATTCAGCCTCCAAAATTGAAATTTTCAAACTTTTTGAATTTTTTACTCGAGAATGGTGGGGCTTGGGGGGAAATTGCAGAAGACAAAAAGTTCTTGGAATGCTGCAAGGAATTTACTCGAATTTTCGCATAGTTGATCGTGCACTTTTTTCGAGGTACCTTCTGACAGGTAGAACATTGGCGGAAAAAAGTGCACGATCAACTATGCGAAAATTCGAGTGAATTCCTTGCAGCATTCCAAGAACTTTTTGTCTTCTGCAATTTCCCCCCAAGCCCCATCATTCTCGAGTAAAAAATTCAGAAAGTTTGAAAATTTCAATTTTGGAGGCTGAATAAGTGAAATTAGTTTGCGTTATAAAAAAAAATGCTTCAGACAAAAGTTTCATTTTTTTTTACGTAGAATCGATTGCCGATGTGAAAAATAAGGGTTCCCATTTAAGAAAAAAAAGTTGACCTTGAATAACCTTGAACCCTTCACCCGAGGTCAAAATTGTTGATGGCATCGAATGTCCCCCTTAGAACTGAGCAACATTTGTCTGACATTTTTTTCTGGAAAATATCCTCGAATTTTATTCAGCCAGCTGGATTAAAATGGGACACCCTGTATATTAATAACGAATATAATGCAATAATTAACTGGCAATACCTGATTTCGTGCAGCTTTGATTAATGGCTCCAAATTATTCTGTGGCGGTGTAGGATGTCTCCTTAACATAGCGCATTCTGGAAATTCAGCCAATATCTTCTCAGCAACACTAATGTTCGCAAGTAACATGAACTCCTCGACCATAGAATTAGTCTCTCTTAACTTTTTTACTTCCACATCAATTGGATCATGTGTCTCACTGTCTACTTGAAAACGTATCTCAGGTGATGCTAAAATTAAAGCGCTAAAAAAAAAAGTACGATTGTGATAAGAGATATAGAAGTTCCACAATAACACATAACATGTTTTATGTAGTATATACGCAAATATGACAACGCAATAAACATACCCATTCTGTATACGTCTCTTCTTAAATTTTTTCGCCAACTTATTCAATCCTCTCAATGAAACTGTGATAGCATCATGCTGGGTAGCATCGTCAATTTTTAATTGTGCTTCTTCATATGTCATAGCTTGGCGAGAGCGAATAATAGACTTGCAAAATCTTGTACTGATTATGTTTGCATGAGGATTAATCTCCCATATACAAGAGAATGCAAATCTTTCTTCATTTCCTCGCAAGGAACAAAGATTTGAACTAAGTAATTCTAAAACAAAAAGAAAATGCGCGCTTTAGATCGCATAATTTATATTACAATTGCATAAAAAAAAGTCATTAACGTAAAGTGCTGTTGTAGTATTTTACCTGGAACCATATCGATTCGTTTATCGACAAGATATACAGTAGTAGCGCGTAAAGCCGCTTCTTTGTCCAACGCAGTCCCGGGTCTTATGAAGTGAGACACATCTGCAATATGTACACCGACATTATAATTACCATTTGGTAATTTTTTGCAATGCAACGCATCATCGATGTCAGTGCAGCCTGGTGGATCCACTGAACAAATATCTAGGTGTCGAAGATCCTCCCTTTGCGCGATGTCCTGCAAATTTATGTGTATTTTTTCAATGATAGATCATGAGAAACGAAAAAATAAAATTATGCTTGATTATCGGCTTCGATTTTTTCATGCAAATCCTGGAGAACTCTGAACAACTAATCGATACATACCGCTTCCGTAATAATCCAGGGCAGTTTTGGGAGGAAGCTAAGAACAGCGTCAGAAAAACGGCTATGCGGAACGTCGTGTTCTAAAAGTAACACTTCATTTTCTGTCTCTTTATCT
Organism: Harpegnathos saltator; assembly: GCF_003227715.2. Classification (NCBI taxonomy): domain Eukaryota; kingdom Metazoa; phylum Arthropoda; class Insecta; order Hymenoptera; family Formicidae; genus Harpegnathos; species Harpegnathos saltator. The sequence continues at coordinate 236,352 of NW_020230042.1, forward strand.
CCTATATTACCAAGTGCTCGTACAAAGTGACCAAGTGGATATCTCGAATGTCGTGGCCATGAATCTAATGCGACGATTATTCTTTGTTTACTTAATATTTCCGCTTGTCTAGTTTCTATTCTTATTTTCGGGATTTTCCTTTCAGCCGGGACAAATAGGTGTCTTACACTCTATCGATTATAACAGAAAAGATAATAATTCGCAACATAGTAAATAATAAGTCTTAATATTATAGAAAAAAGAAAAAATAATAGATATGTTTACCTCTTTAATTGCACTTGGCTGCAATATTCCGCAATATTGTCTCCATTTTCTCCTAATAATACCAACAATCTTGCCTGTTGGTATTCGTTCTTTCGTTTTTGATGCACTATACTTGGCAAACGTTTTTTCATCTTCTGGGACATCATCAGCATCTGCAATTTCTTCATCCTGCAGAACGATTTCACTAGGGGATGACCACTGATTATCCGGTAGAAGCTCGATCGCAACTATATCACCATCTATTGCTCTGTTAAGATTAGTTCGTCCTTGTACAAATATCTGAAACAATCAAAATAATAGTAAACAAATTAAATATAATTCTGATATTCACTATATTAATGCAACATTCAAACTGATAATAATTATACATATGCCTTACAGCTCTTTCCCTTCCTTCAACGTTCACATTGCCTTCGAGGAAATTTTCTCTTGATGCCAGGAATGTTCCTTGCAATAATTTGCCAGATGATATACCATCATGAATTTCTGCAGGTCCTAAATGGCAAGGGAACATATCTGGTTCATGAGAATCAGACGTATAAGAATGTTTGCATAATTTATCCAACAGAAAATTTCCATTTTTTAATGATGCAATGTAATCTTCCACTGTAAAAAGAGAAATATATTATTCAACTATATATTACAAATATTTGATATATATGTATGTTTATGTGTGTGCATGTATAATAAATATTTTAAAATTATGACTAAATAAGCTAAAATAAAACATATCCTACTTGATGCAACAAATATTCCACTTTCAGCTGCAAGTGTTCTGTTTTCTGCATCATCAGTCAATAAGGCAATCTTTACATTGTGATTGTCAAACTCCAAGTGGGTATTATACCATTGAACTGCAACTCTTATTGCTCTGTCATTACGATCATTTGCTTTTTCACCGGGTTCTCTTTCAATGTATGTTTCTCTAAACATATAATACAAAAAATATTTTATCTACATTACTATAATGACAAATATATATAAAATTTTATAAGTTTTATAAAACATTGAAAAAATATAATTACAATTATAACTATATTATAGCACAATATATAAAATTAAACACATACACGTATCATACATAATGTATGATATAATAAAACTTTATATACCTATGATGCTCATTGATAAACACAAAAAACTTCCGTTTTGCATCTACTATAATATTTTTCAACTTTTTATATACAGTGGAGCTTTTATGCCGAACTTCTTCCAATACAGTTTGCAGTATAATTACATTGCAGATAACATCTTCTTCTAATATATCTATCTGTAATTAAACATTAAATTAGTTAGGCAATATATAAAAATCCTAAGATATTTACCTAATTTGTATTATAAAGAAAAAGAACATTTGTAGGTAAAATATTATTAAAATAAAAACTTATATATAAATATTGTAAATATAAAATAAAATTGGGATTAGATTGTACAGTTATACTTACTTGATTCAAAATTATATTTGTATCAAGTACAAGATAATAAGGGTTTGGAATCAAAGATGATTTTGCACCAGCATCTTTCTCGTCTAGGATCATATTCCCAAGTCTTCCGTTACATTTCTTACATACTTTAAAACCACAACAAATATCATCTCGGAGATAATGTTCTCTAACGGTCTAATAAATAAAAAAACATTCACACTTAGATATTATTTTCAATAAATAAAATGAAAAATATTTAAAATACAAGTATTTTATCATCTTATTAAGTAGTAATAATTATAAATTTATCGATATTAATAAAACCATACCTTATATATGTTTCCTCCCTTCGTCTTTCTAAAAAAAATCTTCGTTGTTAACATATTTAGAAAAACATATGTATTTACTCATCAAGAAACACGGTATGTATTAAACACTAATAAAAGTGCGTAAATTTTGTATTCCTAACCGTAAATCAAACCATAAATCAAACGAGATAGCGGTAGATACTACAACTCTAATATAAAAATTTTTATTAATACTAGTAGCTCCATTACAATTTTGCCTAGAGAAATATTAGCTAAAAGTAAATATGGATGCAAAGTAAATGATTGGTTGGATCTAGTAATTCACCAAATAAAACTTTGCACCGGTCCAATCGAGCTATATCGAATTGGGAGTCTCCCATAGACGAGTTTTCATTGCCAGTATTGAAAATCTATAGGGCAAGAGCACAGGCTTTTGCATAACACATAATACATAACACATAAGAGAATAAACCAATTAGTTTTCTTCATTTCCCTCCTCAGGACAGAAATGAAGGACCCTGATTGGTTGATTCTCTTATGCATTGTGTATTATGCGTTATGCAGAAGTCTGTGCTCTGGCTCATAGTTTGTGTCCATACACGTAGGCGATGTTCTAAAATTCACTGCCAGCGCTGAAAAGTTATAGTTTGCGTGACACAAACTATATATTTTCAGTACTGGCAGTGAATTTTGGAACACGGCCTCTAGTTCCAATATTGAGGGCAAGAGCACAGGCTTTTGCATAACACATAATACATAACGTATAAGAGAATAAACCAATTAGTTTTCTTCATTTCTATCCTGAGGAGGGAAATGAAGAAAACCAATTGGTTTATTCTCTAATGCGTTATGTATTATGCGTTATGCAAAAGTCTGTGCTCTTGCCCCATCAGTGAATCAGGACGCAGTTAAGGAAACTATATTGATGGGAAATTCAAAGATATAACAAATATACACAATGTGACGATATATATAATTTTAGCATTGCAAGAGCTGCTGTGTGATGTATATAAATATATAGTATAAAAGTTACATACAAGATACAATCTATCAAATGTATAAAAAAATGTATATATAAATAACATATATATATGTATAACATATAATCGTCACAGATCTTATTCTTGTTCTTCTGATTATCTTATTATTTTTTACTTTAATAAGATATATCAGTGACTTTAATTACTGTTGTCTGTTAATGAGACATAATATGCACCATTATGTTTTATCATTTGTATCTGAATATATATCAATAGTATAATAGTTAAAATAAAAAATGCTGCTGATAAGAACCATACTGGTACAGGATATATAGGTGGCATGTAATGAGAGTACAAAAAAGTATATAGGGAAGCTGCTGCAAATGGTAACAGAGTTTCTAAAGATTGAGTCAGAGAAAAAACTTTTCCTGCAAAAATAAATAGATAGATAAATAAATAAATATATATATATATATATAAATGTTTTTACTTTCAAATGCATATTTCAAAATATGCCATTTCACTGGTAATTTATTTTAAATATTTTTCTTTGTTTAATAATTATTCTTAAAAGCAATAAAACTTACCTGTATCCTGCACAGGTACAGTTTTAGATAGTACAGCACGTATCATCGGTCGAGATAAGTTACCAAACATACTTACACTCATTGATAAATACATGTGCCAAGATTGCCATGTAAAAGCATATGTTAAAACACCACCAAGAGATGACATAACAGATATTATGGCAATTATTGGATCTGGAAGCCCTAAAATAATACAAGTATTCTTCATATTAGCATGCTCTAAGTATACATTATTTCTTTGAGACTGTCCAATGTTCAAACGATACCTGCATAACGCCGTATTAATTTAATACTCGATACTGTGCCAAATATTCCTAATATAACGCTAGCACCTATGTAAGTGGAATACTTTTCTATGTTCCAACCAAGCCGAGCACTGGCAAATAAATATCCGATAGTAACTTCTCCTTGTAAAGTAATCAAAAGTAAGATAAGACAAGCTATGCAGCTCCAAACTAACGACCTATTAAATCCATCTCTTTTCTTGATACACGTACGGATAAGATCTTTTACAAGCACAAAATCAAATATTTTGCAGATAGCTCTCTGCAAAAATAAAAAAATGACAGTTATTTATTTTCCTACAATCTCTCTTGATTTGTATTTTTATCGAATCTCAAATTTTGAGATATTAAATGTTTATATTCTAGCAAGTAAATTTATATTTCAAAACACTCACAATATTATGACTTTGTACAGTTTCTGCAACACACAGTATTATGTATAATGTTGCCACAACGCACAATATAGTTGCAATACTGAATACACCAGTGTACCCGTATGTTTCAAATATTACTGGGCCAGAAAACAAACCAATTAATAGTCCAAGAGATATTAATGCATCTAACCAGGCCAAATGCCATGATCTCTCACTATCATTTGTTATATCCGTAATATAACAGAGTGTAGCTAATATCAATATACATAGGCCGCCCATAAGAGCAGTAGGAATATAAGCTAATAGCAAATACCAAGGTGCAATATACCAATTAGTCATTACAGTAAGTAGAAGATAAGTTACAGATATACCTAGAAAAATAAATATTAAATTTTTATAAGCAATTTTTTCTTTAATATCATGCAAATAAAGTTACTTCTATAGCTTTATAATACCAACTATAACAACAATTATCTATAATAACTGTATAATAGCAACTTTAATATCATGCAAATCAATTTACTATAAATTCTTTACCTATATATCCTGACAATAGAAGAGGTTTTCTCCCATATTTGTCACTCCATGGTCCCAAAAACAAAGATAGAAAGGAGGGAAAAATACTTTCAATAAAAGACTTACTTGTCAATATTAAACTGGCTTGTGGTTGTACTTGCAAGTTTATTTTAAGGGCTTCTGGACTACTGCTATTATTATGAAGTATCTGGCATTCTGTTTCATTTATCTTTAATGTTATAGTGCATGTACGATACACTATTAAATCTGTCAGAATGGTACCTGCGAAAAAAGTATATATAGCTATTGCATTATTATAAAATATTGGTTTCTACCTGATATCGATTGAGCGACCAGCAGCAACATTACGGGTGGTTGCACCAGTACATAACGCTTCCATCCTGTTAAAGCTTGATCCATTGTTTTCTATAACTTTATTGACTTACTGAAAAAGCACCACTTTGAACACTATTATGCGCAACAAAAACTTTTCAATGGACAGGAGCTAATAAATTTGCTCATTATACCAAATAATTACTTTATTTTATCATTATAAACAGGATCTTTTGATAAATAATTGAGCAACATGTTATCTTTGATTTAAGTAAAGTTGATATTCTTTGTTCTTTCGCTTCTGACGTAACCGCGTCGACCATAAATAATTGCTTACGATAGTACATGTTTTCAGTGAATAATCAACGTTATATGACGCATATCCAGAAACAGAAATCTCTATATACTGCAATTATCAAATTATCTCAAATTATCGGTGCAATGCACATTTAGTGTGTGTTTATACGAAAAATCATTATGAAAAGGTTGCGGCGGGTTATGATAAATTGTGTGTGTGTGTGAGTTTTTTTTAAATCGATCAAGCTGATTTATGATAAGGAGGAGATCCTGGGGAGCAGTGTGACCGCGAACGAACTCCAACGGAATTAGTGCCCTTCATCTGAACGAAATTAATAATGTCGATAATACCGACACTTACAGTTCCATTATCGACATTTATCGATATGTACACACACGTAGACACGTTCCAATATATATTGCGAAAATATGCATTGAGTGCGTTCGAGAAGTGCGCTACCAATGCTACTGCATTGTTCCATCTTTATCGCTCTTTGGAAATATAACAAAGACAGATTGACGCGGTAGCGCTTAGTAGAGTGCTAATCGTGAGCACTCTACTAAGCGCTACCGCTTATCCAAGTAATCCAAACGCACCCATTATGAAAACACACATAGTATACATAATGCATATTATAGATCTTCAATATTCGCAATGTATATCGAAATATAGTCTATATATAGAGTAATCATTTAGAACACGCATAAAAATAGCAGTGAGAAGTAGGAAGCTTTTTGCATTGTATTCTATGTGTTGAGACATAAGATATCTTGAAGTCTTAGTGTTTTATCGTTTCGTACAAGTGTACAAACAATTTTATATAGATTTCTCGTCAATGGCCGCGTTCAGCAGAAATAGCTGTTTACTAAGCACTTAGTGATTATCGCTCCTGATTGGTCCATTCCCTTGGATTCGTTAAAGATCTAAAAGAATGCTCCAATCATGATTAATAATCACTAAGCGCTTAATAAACAGCTTTGTCTGCTGAACGCGGCCTTTGCCGCACATATATTAAAGAATACAATTCCATAATATTGCTCACACTGTTTTCGCTGTGTTTTCTTTCGGTGCATGTATTCTAAGACAAATTTGTATGTACTCAACATGCAAATAATATATTTGTAAAACTTGTTTTGTGTAACTTATATACAGGGTTGAGAAGTAACTCGTTACTTCTTGTAACGCAGTTGTTACAGTTACAGTCATTTTTTTCGGTAACAATAACTTAACTCCCGTTTTTTCATCTATAACTGTAACTTAACTTTAGTTACATTTGTTTCATAACTAGTAACTAATTTAATAGTTACTTTATATATTTCAAACTTAAATTTTTGGCAGACCAACACGACAATACCAATAACGACATGCGATATGCTTGATATCCAATAAGCATATACAGTTATTTTAGGTGCATTTAAAAGATTGTATAAAATAGCCAGAAGTACCGAGCACATCGCTTCTGGGATATTTTTTTATTAACCAGAGCGCTCATGTAAATCGCATCTGGTGTACGGTATTGTATAAAATAGCCAGTACCAAGTACTACATCGCTTCTGGAATATTTTTTATTAACATCAACAATAACTATATATGATAAATAAAATTAGGTAAAAACTTTTTACCTAATTTTGCACTGATTATCCACGTTATTGGACATGTAATGCCGTAACAGTTCCGTCGGGCAATTATTTCGTGCCGCTTACGTGCTGTGACCCGAAGAAGTCAGCGCGCGACACTCTGACTCTTCACCGCCTCCATAACACAACACATGCATATATGTCATCGTGTCAGTGTGTTCCGCGACACATAGTACCGCAGGAGCAGTATAGTGTGTATCACCGAATATGCCAACTCGCACAATGTGTATGTACATATCTGTGTAGAGACGATGGAGAATCGCTGTCGCGAGTTCGTTTCGTGTCACTATAATACTCTTATCAGACAGTCGTAGTAGCAATAAACATTTACTTCACATTTTATCGATTGGAAAGTTGTTGCTATGACTAGGAGATGCTGTGCAATTAAACATGACATCAAACGTGACATAAATCGCATAATTTTTAACTAAATAGGTATTCTTGTATTTATATTATATATTTATTTATAAATTGTCCGATTTGTGTCGTCGTGTCGTTGTGTCATTTTAATGGTAAAACATCTCATTAAGCCATTGCAATTATTTTCAAATCGAAAACACGCGAAACACAAAAGTTATAATTTTCATTTTATAAGATATTTAAATTCGTGAGTTCACTGCTACGGAGAGATTCCCGATGTCGCGAAAGCGAGAGCGAGAGCAAATAAAGAGCAAGCGAAACGTCACTATGAAAAGCGATACGTAAACAGATCGTCGCGAGACTTCGGCACATCTTTGATGATGATGATCATCTCGCTTCCTTTTTACTCGTTCTCGCTCGTCTTATACTTTGTTTATTTATAATAACTGGATGGACAACTTATGTAAAACACTTTTCAACCTTTCATGTATCATGTTCCCATATCATATAGGAAGCTAAAAAACGCAAAAAACCCGACAAGAATCCCTCAAATATGAAATATTTCATGAAAATGTGAGAATAAATAGGTGGTAAGTATATTTACCTATGCCTCAAAGGGTTAAGCGAGTTGTGTGTGATTTCAACTTCTACAGTAGCTTGATACTGATTTTCATGCGCTCCCGTAGACAACTCGAAAATGTCTATCCGACATGACTTGCAATGTTTATTATCGCACTCAATGTCAAAAACCTATCTGAAATTATCATATCGCGTAATACGGAAATTGTCAAGACTTTCCCGTTGCTTGTAATGTAATTGTCGGCTGTACACAGGGTGTCTCATAACTAGTGTTGCAGAGTGCTCACAGAGCGGTTTAAAATAAACATACAAGTCCCATACCGTTTGGCGAGATTAGCAATAATTATCAAGTTATTAATGACAGAAATCTGAGGAATAAGAGCGCGCCGACATAGACATATTGGAGAAGCGTTGCAACTATTTCGACAATAAGAGCGCGGTCTAGGAGAGGACAACGCGTCGCTGTTCGTTTTTCATTTCGCCGCTTCTACGTTTCGCCGCACTCCGTCAATAGTTGCTAGATCGATTGGGCCGCGCTGTGGCCCGAGAGGCTGTGACGCTTCTCTACCCACATAGCACCGCAATATTGCAGGAATATTACAGAAATGTTGCAGGAATATTACTAAAATATTGCATAAATATGACAACAATATTGCAGAAATATTTAATGTCCTAAGCATAAGTCTCGCAGAAATATTGCGGGAATATTGTTATGATGTTGTGGGAATATTGTCACAATATCACAGGACTATTGCCACAATGTTGTTGAAATATCGTCACAATCTTGCAGGAATACCTATGAAATATAGCTACAATACTGCAGAAAAATTGCAAAATATTGCCGAAATATTACTGCAATCGTGCAGGAATGTTGCTACAATATTTCTTAAACGTTGCTGCAATATTGCAGGAATATTACTGAAATATTGCATAAATATCACAGCAATATTGCAAAAATACTTAATGTCCTAGGCATAAATCTCGCAAAAATATCTCAAGCGTGGTCTACAATGGCAGTAAGCAGTAAGAAGTAAGCGTAAGCGGTAAGAAATAAACCAATCACAGTCGCTTATGACAAAAATAATCAACTGTGGTTGGTCCATTTCTTACTGTTCACGCTTTCTTCTTATTGCTTACGGCCATTGTAGACCACGCTTTAGAAACACTGCGTTAAATAAAAAAATGTTTCAGACAAAAGTTGTTTGACTTGAAGGGGGACATAAGACAGCGATAGCATTTTGTTAATAGATGGCGCCACTTTCAAGATATTCACTGACCATCAATTTTTATAAATGAAAATCCCAACCTTTTATTATATCTTCTTTTTCTACCAATTAGTTTGAACAACTATTGTCTGAAACATTTTTTATTTGCTTAATATTTTTTTGAGATATTTAAGGAAAACTTGGTAACTTTTCCAACATTTATCTTACGATATCTCGTTAACTATTCGTCGACAGAAAAAATAGTATTAGACTCTTTTACTTTATTTAATATCAAGAATATATTAATAGTGCCCTAACTTTTTTTGTTAATTTAATAACTTTGAAATTTCCAAAGGTCGATAAGTTAACAAAAGTTAGGGCACTATTATAATAATATATTCTTGATAAGTAAAGTAAAAAAGACTAATATTATTTTTTCTTTCGACGAATAGTTAGCGAGATATCGTAAGTTAAATGTTGAAAAAGTTACCAAGTTTTCCTTAAATATTTCAAAAAATATTAACCAAATAAAAAAATGTTTCAGACAAAAATTGTTCAAATTTATTGATAGAAAAGGAAAATATAATAAAAAATTCTGATTTCCATTTATGAAAATTGATTGTCAGTGAATATCTCAAAAGTGGCGCCATTTATAAACAAAATGCTATCGCTTTCTTGTCCTCCTTCAAGCCAAACAACTTTTGTCTGAAGCATTTTTTTATTTAACGCAGTGTTTCTGAAATATTTGTGATGTGACATTAAATTGGGACACCCTGTATATAAATTGTTTCACACTGCAGTATTACGGCGATAATCAGAAATATTACGTGGCGGTCTGTCATGCTGGAATATAGCGGCAATATTCCTGTGATATTGCAATGAGATTTATCATCGCACAATAATGTAGTAATAATGTTGTAATATTGCCATTATGTTGCCATACGATAGTCACATGGTAACATTGCAGTAATATTCCAGTAATATTGTAATCTGATATATCACTCTGTAATATTGTGATAATATTGCTGGAATATTATATAATAATCTTGTGATTTCGTAATATTGCTACGATATTATAATATTGCTTCAATATTGCTGCAATATTGCAGTGTTGTGCGGGTAATCATCTATTTCGGCACGTGCTCACTCGTCATTCGATAATTATTAAGGATCTCGCAAAACGGTATGGGACTTTTATGTTTGTTTTAACCCGCTCTGTTTCCACGAGCTCTGCAACATTAGTTATGAGACAACCTATAGTATATAAATATGTGATATATTATAAAATATATTATACGATATATTATATATATATGTGTGTGTGTGTGTGTGTGTGTGTGTGTCGTACACATGCACGCAATCTTAATTTTTACATGTCGGTTGTCAGTTGTGAGGTTGCGATTGGTACGTACGACATATGTGCGACATACGACGACGATGTCTTCCGACTCCGATTGTGAACGCAGCTTAATGAGCGTACGATCGAGGGAACAAAGATACGAGAGAGTTTCAACCACTAATCTTTTTATTAGCTGCACAGATTGCAAAATTCTTTGCACAATGAAAGTACTTATAATAATGAAGTCTGGAAAGCAGAGTTTTATGTAAAATTCGAAAAAACTTAACAACTACAGTTTCATTGTCATATAATATTAAGCCAGCGGCACACGGTGCTTGTTTTCGTGCTGGATTGCTTGCTGGATGAAAATATTGCGTTCTGATTGGTGCATTTCCATCCATCTTCGGAAAAGTACCAATCAGAACGCAGTATTTTCATCCAGCAAGCAATCCAGCACGAAAACAAGCACCGTGTGCCGCCGGCTTTACTCTATGCATGAAACAGACAAGGATAGTATGATTGTGTCTGCTTGCAGCTCCATCGATCACGATAATGCGGATTACTAAGCTACCGTTCTGTTTTACCCCAAAGTGCAAACACAATCTGCATCCAATATATTTTTTTTCAAACACTAATCTTTTTACACTGATTTCTAAGCTCATTTCTGTTACTTTAATATTATTCTTTCATATTATGGCTCGTCTGAAAGCAAAAGCTTTTGCACGGATAAACTGCAGAACTGTTATAATTAATAAGTAAAGAGCTGACGCGGAACATGATAACGAAATTGTAATTTTTCTAATATTTCATTGAATTTTACATAAAACTCTTCGTTCCAGACTTTGTTTTTACAAGTACTTTCGTTGTGCAAAAGGATTTTTCAATCTGTGCAGTTAATAAAAAGATTGGTATAGTAAAAAGATTGAAATCAATGTGTCGGTAAAACAGACGGCTCCAGGATCCCTTTAACTACACCGTGCCGCATCGTTTCTCTCAACTTGAAATGAAATTATTAATATGTAACTCAAATAAGAAGCATCAAAGAAAAGAAGCAAAATTTAGAGAATGAACGAAAAATATAAAAAAATTCAGCTAAATGAAGCTAAAGAGAATGGATTTCGTGTATTTCAGTAAAGACTCAAACCATCCTGCGTGTTTGAGTCAGAACTAAACACGAGCGGGAATGTAGTTCCCTGTGATCTGACCTGCCATTTCAGGATTCATGTTTCCGCTAAAGTTAATTACAGTAAAGCCAGCGACACACGGTGCTTGTTTTCGTGCTGGATTGCTTGCTGGATGAAAATACTGCGTTCTGATTAGTGTATTTCCATTCATCTTCGGAAACGTACCAATCAGAACACAGTATTTTCATCTAGCAAGCAATCCAGCACGAAAACAAGCATCGTGTGCTGCTGGCTTAATACTGTTTTATTTCATGATAGAGATTAAAAAACGAAAGACTGTGATATTAGATTATAAAGATCATTTTTGGAAATATCTCAGGATAAAGAAAAAAAGAGAGTGAGGAATATGAACTTTCGATCTAGAATCACTAAGTCCAAGTAATTGATCTTTCTTTTTGCAAGCTTATCATGTATAATTGTCACTTTCATTTACAGGGATGAAACAATAAGCACACGAGTGCTAGCATAAAAATATGAGTATTTATGTAGTATATTAACAATATACAGTTTATAGGTACAAACGCCGAGATATTTCTTATTATCTAGTCCCACTCTCCAATATACATAGCACGCGGAGTCGGAGGTATTACGCCTCTCGTCGGGATCGGTAACCTTCCGTATATGTGGTTATACGGTGACTCGTTCCTATTGTCCGAATCTGAAAGTGTAGTAACAATTATTGCTAATAAACGTGGGTTTACAGCTATTCAGTATGTCAAATGCGATATGTATATTTAACATATATCACATGCAATCACACACACATAATGTAATACTTTCTAAAAGCTATATTTTCTACAGTAGAAAATGATTACCAGATAGTTCTTCTTACTCACCAAGTCCGCTCTCGAAACTTCTAGCATGGTACATAATGGGCGGTCGATGGGCGGGCAGATGACCATATATTTGAGAAGATTGACTACTAGCGTATGCAGCACCTGCATAAGATGGTGCAGGTTGTGTCCTGACATGTCCTCGAGGAGGAGGAGGGCCCAATTTGCTTTGACCGTTCCTCGCCATTTTTACGAAATTAGGCACACGCGCTCGTAAACCACAATAGTATGGGTCATCTGAAAAACACAATCAATTTAATATATATGTATATGTATTAGTCAATTATTGACTGTTATATAAAAATATATAAAAAGGAATTATTATAAATCAAGATGGGGATAATTGTAGGAAAAATAAATATTATTTCATATCAATAAAATTCTATATTACAAACACAAATATTACACAAAACGCATCAATGACAAATAGATTATTTCTTACCGTATTTCTTTCTGTCGTCGTGTTTACTTCGTTTCTCATCGTTCATTATAGGATGCTTCATCGCTCTGGTGTAGTCATCTTCTATATCATCATAATCAGGCTGAAATAGTCAAGCGAACATAAGAATGTTACGTGTTGTTTCTTTGCGATATAAATATCGAACATATTTTTAATTTTTTAATTTACCTTAGGGATGCCGTGGCCGTAGAGATTCTCTCTAGGAGGCAGTTTCGGCGGTCTCTCTGTACGTCGATGTTGGTAACTCGTCGACTGCATGTAGATTTGTTCTCGAGAGTCTCTGTCCCCTGGTATTATTTCGCTAGGACCTCCTACGGACGACGACACGCCTGCCACGCTATAAGGATCTTCGTCAGGAATTGGTATTCTAGGTCTATTTTTTATATCAACCGGCCTTTGTAATGCTAAAACTAAAAAAAAAAAAAAGAAAAAAAGAAACAAATATATTAACAGATATAAACAGATTATTTAAGACACAAGTGTATCACAAGAGTATTCCGTACATACAAATTTCATAGAATATTTGACGTTATACGGTTCGTCTCAACATACCTGGTGGCAGCTTTGACTTGAGCATGTCCAAACCGACAACATTGACGATAAGTACCCACACGGGACACTGAAGCAAATCGGCTTCCATTCTTACGAATATAATAGCGCTGAGACATTGCATTTCCAATCTTCGTCTGTCCGGGTAAGCCCTCCGTGTTTCTCGTGACAGATTTGTTTGAAATTTATTCATATCGAATAACTGAAACGTCCGTTTCAAACACGACACGTTCGTGAACGTTATGCAGTATTAAAAACAAAATTCAGAGCGAAAAAATTAAGAGCGACAAATTAAGAACAAAAAACGAAAACTAGGATTTCTGGTCTATCGCGGAAGAACGACTATGTATGTATGTACTTTGGTTCGTGTTAAAGAGCGGAACTTTTCGCTCTCCTTTCATAAGAGCGTGGTATATGATTTCCTGACGATAACGAGATTTAAACGCCTCTTATTATATGGTTCGGTTGTTCGAGGTAAAGTTTTAATTAGAAAGGCGGTTTCTCTATCAGCATGCATCCTCGCGAGTTTCGTGATAAAACCAACACCTGATCTTTCGCGCCTACACAAAAAACGATTAGGAAAACTCGCTTTTTCTTTTTTTTTTTTAATTTCTAATTGAAAGGACTTTTATTAGACATACGGAACGTAGTCTTACCTTGCCTGGTTTTTCATGTTCGAGCGCACCTTGCGAATTACGTATGATTTCTGGACCGATCGCGTTGTCCTCCTGATTTGTGGACTTGACGTACACGTTGTTCTTGCACAATCTCTTGATCAGTATGTTGCCTTGTTCGTCCATTTTAATTTTAACTCCTTGATTTATGTGACGTTTGGCTTCTTCCGTTTTCGGATCTCTCATAGGATTGTCAAATCCACAAAGTCCTATTCTACATTTCGCATAAGGAGAGAGAAATATTTCAAATAGAGGAATAAATTGCGGCGATAAATGAGGGAGGAGGTGTAAACTGAGGGATACCCAAAGCGGTACCAAATTCTTATAATATTATAATGACAATAAATGTATGACGCTAGGTAGATTCTTCTATTTTATGAATTCGCATTATATACCTGAATCCGTCAAATCCGTCGTTTGAACCGTTTATTGTGAGAACAGGTGCCCTGGCATAAGCTTTCGCAACCCGTCTGTTCCTCTCGAACACGATAACTTTCGCCCATATTTCGTCATCTATTTGATTCCATTTATCTAAGACTTCTTGTATGTGATCCTACAAGCACAACGTCCCACCAGTATATATCACGTTGCTGTCATTCAGGAGCACGACCGATTGTCGTATCATCCATCCTAAAGAATCGAGAATCGAGAATAACCGCAACCGAAATTACCTTGTATAATTTATCCAAATTATACCATATATCTTCCTCCTCTTGTTCCTCATACTGCGATTCTACGAGGTTGTCTCGCGAGCGCGAGAGTATCTTCCGTCTCGATACCATTTTGTGACTCTATGCTCAATCTGAAAGCAAACGCGAAGAAAGACTCTCTCTTTTATTTCATCGTCCAACGCGAGAGATCTTATTCAATATGAGCCGCGAATATTTATATCTTTTGCCATTCCCCTCTCTACATCGCCCTCTCTACATTTGTTGGGTAAACGAACACGCGCTATTACGCGCATAATGAGCGTCACGGTGCGGCGGCACAATCCGAAGATACAATGGTCACGACGGTGTACCGCGCACGGATACTGAAAGTCCCCCTCCCCCGTGACCCCCGTGTCTCGTGTGTGGTGGAGCGGACGTTTTTTCGTACGCGAGCACGAGCGAGGCGAAGCCGAGAGATGAAAAATACGCTCCCACGCTCTCAGGCGCACTTGAAATCCGACGTTGATATCGAAGTTGTTATCAAACATACGGCTCATTCTCCCCCGATGCATTATAGATAAGACGCGAGGCACTTCGGCCGGCGGCCGGAGGGTGGGCGAGGGTGAGGAAAAGAATGGTCGCCACGATTTACGGACCGTGCTACGTGGCTGCACACGTGGCTGCGTATAACGTATAATTCACGGCACGCACATATGCACGCATCCGCACGCACGGTGGGCGGAACTTAAATCCGGCTTGGTGACGTGACGTCATTTCAGCTGATCTTCACACTCGAGGAATCGTGCAAGCACAATTTTGCTAACTTCTCTAGCCTTCTTCTGCCTCTCGCGCTAGGCCTCGGTTGTACGGTTTAACAGGTTGCTCTCGCAAAAATCATCGCGCGTTTCTCACGACTGTGATTATTGGCGACCGACCCTCTCGTAGAAATCGCTTCGCGATGTCTGAAAAGATGGAAACTGTTGGTGTTTTTCATATCTCGGGGATTGAATTATTGTTTCCTCAGATTAACTCTGACAATTCCGAAATCCGTGCCGCTCATCTAGTCTCTAGCCTCATCGTAGTGACAAATGAAAAAGTAAGAAGAAGAGAGAAGGAATATAAAAGAGAAAAGTAAAAGTTGTCAAATAGAGCGAGACGTGTGTCATTTCTAAGCGAAGAATTCCGCGAAAGCGGACAAATAAGATTCGATGGAGCGGTAAGGTGCGCAGGTGGAGCGCTCGCTTCATTTACTACGCGAGTTCTTCGAGCATCGTGAAAGTGTTGTCATTAAACACGTATCGGCCAGGCTCCACCTAGTCCACGGTTCGAGCCGGCGGCTTTCACGACTACTTTTTCGCAAAATCTTTTATTTATGGCCGCATATCAACGAAGGAAGGAAGGAAAACAACAAAAAAATAATAATCGGCGACGCTGCGCCGCGCTGTCGAGAAATCCGTCGACGGCGTGTAACACTTACGCGCGGAAACTGTGACTCGCTTTTCCATTTTCTCGCGCGAAGACACGTTTCGCTCTTTCTCCTCGCCAGGAATAATAATAGTAAATACGCAAGGAATAACTCTTCCGCGCGCGTGCACGCCTAAATACCGTGGATTACTCAACCGTGGTATTCGGAACAGCTGTACACACCGGCGCGGTGGTGACTTGCATACGCCTTACCTCGCCTCGTTTTGTCGCGTTACTCTTCGATGTATAAGTCGATACATGCTGTACCGCTATTTATTGTAACCGTATCGTACCGCTTCCGACGCGCTCTGAAACGACAAACGCGCGACGCGCCCCGTATGGCTCGTCCGGTACCGTAATATCGTTTAAGCAGTTACGGCACGCAACAGCAGTCTCGTCCGGGGCTTAGATTCCCGAAATCGCGCCGCCATGACGTCGCGCCGTGTCGGAAATCGAACGCCTGTCACCTGCCTCGGACCTTGTGGAATTTCGCACTTCAAGGCGACCGACGGCGTTTCATCGGAGCTCGGAAAGACGCGTGACGGAGCTGACAAAAATGCCCCGGACTCTCCTTGCGGCGAGACGAAGTCGTCGTGTTGCGGAGGTGTGTTTCGCGTTGCGTACTTGCCGTACGCGTCTCAGGTGCAAAAGTGAGTTCAGGGAGAGGAGATGAGCGTCGCAGTCTGCGCGAAAGAAGAACGCCAGAATTTACCCGAGATAATTCTCTTTTTTTCTCCAACGACAATACCAAAGATAAGAAGAAATAATTAACGTAATGATGCAACATCAAACGTAACCATCGGACGTTCCTTCTCCCTCCGCTGACGAACCAAGTTCGTTTACGAAAGAGAGCGCTCTCCCTCCTCCCCTCCCAATGTGGAAGAAAGAATCCGAGATATTCCCGGGGGGAGAATAAAACCCACGAAATCTGACTCACGAGCACTTCTCTATTCTCCTCCGATGATTTCGCAACGTTCTCCACGTAGTAGGTGCCTCATGGCGCTTGGCCATTATCTCACCGCAGGGTACAGAATTGCGTACGAGCTCGCCATCTGTTTCGCGCATGCATATATACGTGTCTCTCGCCTTAGGGCGAGATTACGGCAATTACAACGATTTCGTAACGCGGTGAGATCGCGTGCCGATCAAAAAGAGGGAAAAGAAAAAGGGGGAGGGAGGGAGGGGGAGGGAAAGAGAGAGAGAGAGAGAGAGAGAGAGAGAGAGAGAGAGAGAGAGAGAGAGAGAGAGAGAGAGAGAGAGAGAGAGAGAGAGAGGGAGAGAGATCGATCCTGCTCGATCGCGAAATTGTGTGCACGGGTGCGTTGAGAAACATTCGTGACACGCTAGCGAGAGAAACATTATTTGCCCGTGGCCGAGTATGAACGAATAAACGAATGAACGAATAAATGAAAGGACGAACGAACGAATGAACGAAAGAATGAATGGGTAGGCGCACGGACGGACGGATGGACGGACGAACGAGTAGACAGACGCCTGTCAAGCCAGAATTTCCCTGAAACTGCTTTCACTTCTCCGAAGAATGCGAAGGCTGTCGTACACGACCAACGGCGTCTAGCACGGACTGACGAGTACACGGTACCGAGACCCCCACCTCGGGAAACCAACGGTGTAGCTCACTCTCGTTGGGTTCGCGTGTGTATGAACAAGTACGTGTATTCGCACACTCC
The DNA here is from genome assembly GCF_003227715.2 of Harpegnathos saltator. NCBI lineage: Eukaryota > Metazoa > Arthropoda > Insecta > Hymenoptera > Formicidae > Harpegnathos > Harpegnathos saltator. The sequence continues at coordinate 254,342 of NW_020230042.1, forward strand.
ACACACACACACACACACACACACACACACACACACACACACACACACACACACATACGGTGGATGCACACTCGAACCATGCGCGATATGCGACCATTCGCACGCTCTTTCTCTCCTTTTTGCCCTCTCTCTCTCTCTCTCTCTCTCTCTCTCTCTCTCTCTCTCTCTCTCTCTCTCTCGCTTATCCGTTCTTCGACGGATATTATCGGGCTCTCACTCCCTCTCTTGTTTTCTCGCAATTCTCTTCATTTCTCAGCTTCTGTCTTCACATACTTGTTCGTCTTTGTTGCAAACTATCGCGAATGCACATGCCTGTCCCGTGAGATCTCTCTCTCTCTCTTTTTCTGCATCAATCTCTGCATCTCTCTTCTATTTACTTTCTACTTATTATTTTGGAGTTGCCTCTCTCGCTCTTGAAAATGCTCCCTCAAGAGTACATAATCCCGCGAACATGTCTCTCTTTTGGTTCCTTACGGTTGTGTATCCTCACGTTTAGCTTCTTCGTACTGTCTTCGTACATCTGTCAATATTTAATTATAGTTTATCACAACTACATTCCAACATCTATATATATATATATATATATATCTATATATATATATATATATATATATATGACGTTTAACGCTCTGGTACTTTTTTCTTCTTTCTATCGAAATACGTACGTCTTTTTCCTCCCTTTCCGTTTCTCGCCTTCGTCGATCGCTCTTACCAAATCTTCGTCTCGCCAATCTACCTCTTCATCCTTTAATTTCCTCCGATTATTTCTGTCCACATTTCTCCTTCTCCTACTCATTCGTTTCTTCCTTTCATCCGCCATTCTACCATCCACCACCTACTCCTCCTCGCTCGCACATTCGCTCACTGCCTTTCTCGTGCTATCCTCCCCTCTCCTTCTCTCTCTCTCTCTTTCTCTCTCTCTCTCTCTCTCTCTCTCTCTCACACTCTCTCACTCTCTCCCTCGCCTCCCAGTCGACTCGCCAGGCGACTTCGATGAGTGCAACAGCGAGATTTCAAGCAGTGGAAGGAAACTGGTTATACCCGGCCGCGCAGCGACGGGCATTTACGCACACACCCTTTGGCGACAACCCCGGCAGGGCCGCGCGAAATACACCTACGGTGCAGTTAAAGCGTCGTGAAAAAAGCACGGGGTACAATTAAGCGAGCGTAGAATCGAGCGAAGCGAGCGAGGGACGGTAAATCGCAATTATCGCGATCCGCGCGACGATTATACCTCTTTACGATTATCGCGCGCCATAAATCCGCGGTACTTGGGTTACATGCTATATTGTCGGCAGAATTCAATACACGTCGCTTAATTTACGTAGCGACACGAACATCTCGGAATCGCCGATGAGAAAAGAAAGATCGTTACTCCTTGTCGCGTAGCGAAACTCGTTTAGCCAGTGAGAGAGACCATCCGCGACTACCTTCCTGCAGGATTCTCTCTCGGGGAAAACCCTTGAGTCATCCGTAGCGAGCCGTGCTTCACATGCCGAATGTCGATGTTAATACGAACGATGACACGAGCTGTCTGCCGTAATTCGCACAAACGATACTTTCGAAGCCTCGGTGAACTCGGTCTCTTTCTTCCTCTCGATTATCTGCGGCAATTGAACTCATTATTAGTTCATGTTACGGGGGGTGAAAATCGAGAAAATCAAATCACTTCTTCTATTCGATATATACTTGAAGAAACGACGTGAGTGTTCAAGTATTTCGCACTCCTACCAATTACGGAAAGAAAATCGATTCCGCTCGGATATTGGAAAGCAGACTCGCGATCGACTAAGATTAGACGACGTTAATTATTGCGCTATCAAATCGTTCCCGGTCGATGCAAAAAAAAAAAGAAGGAAAGAAGAAACGGGAGCGATTGCGGTTGCCTCCGCTTCCGAATCGGCGATGTCGAAACGAGCGCGAACAGCGCGTTCTTTCCTTGGCCTATATAGATAAACGGGGCTGAACGAGAAAAGAAATTGTAGACATACTATCTGTCCATCTGTCCGCACGGGGTAAACATCCAGCAGCAGCAGCAGCAGCAGCAATAACAGCAGTGCGTAACTGCCGAGCGTGAAGCGCGTGTTCCAGCCTCTAAGCAGGATACACGAATACTGTCCAATTGTAACTCTCGTCCTGTATCTTGTCGCCAGACAGAAGCACGTCTATACCGTACAGAGTTTCGAGGCTCCCTGAGGTGTCAACATTTGCAACATTACGTCGTTCAGCTCCTCGAGATCCTATCAGAAGTTGATACTCCGCTGTCATCGAGCGAGGTTCAACCCAACAATATTGAACGTATGAATTCGCCTCTGGACTCCTTCCTCCGACGCCGTCGCCCCTCGTGTGTACCACACAGTTACCTTAGGAGAAAAGGGGAGCAAGTAAGCGCGAGCGCGCAAGAGGAGAGGGGCGAGAGGAAGGGAAATGTTACGACATCGCATCAGTCGTCCGCGAAACGATACGCTCTCATACGATACGACTGGCAGAAATTCCGCTTGGCATGCGCGCTCGCTCGCTTCGTGAAAAGTCAACGGAGCCGCTTTCCCGGCCGCGCGCAAGCTTGCCACGCGTAATGGATCATCAGCGAGAGGAGGCTCTCGCGATGACCGTCGGAGTGATTGACGATGTTACACAGGACGTGTAAGACGGTCGGTGGAAGCTTCGATATACGTGTTGCTGCAACAAGAGAGAGAGAGAGAGAGAGAGAGAGAGAGAGAGAGAGAAAGAGAGAGAGAGAGAGAGAGAGAGAGAGAGAGAGAGGAGAGGAGAGAGAGGGAGAGAGAGAGAGAGAGAGAGAGAGAGAAGAGAGAAATCAAGGGAGAGAGGATTCTTTCGATCTCGGCTTTGCAACTTTGCGAAGCTGATCGCGAACTGTATCGTCATTCGGGCGGCGCACGCGAGCAGAACTTTCACATCGTTCGCTCACCCGCTCACTCGCTCGTTCGGCCGATCGTTCTCCTTCCTCGCGCGCGACCTAGGAATGTATTGTAACATAAGTAAATGTCGCGCGCGTTTGTCGGTGAACTCGACGACGTCGTCGACGTTCACCGTTAGTGTCGTCAAAACGGCACTTTCTATCAAATACATCTGGATCTAGGCGTCTCACACGGGCGGCATACTTTGTTTATATTCACGTGACAGGTAGCTGTGTGTAGTCTAACGGTCAATCTGTCGCTTTCTTAACACGACTCCGATCCGGGAACACCGCGAGTCGCTCTTCTCGTACATACCGAGCCCTCGCGACTTCTCCCCGCGCGCACAAGCTCAGCGAGGTCGTCGCTGAGCGGACCCCGCTCCCCCCTCCCGGATCTCCGTCCGGAACCCCGCTTCCTCTCTCTCCCTTTTCCTCGTTCGCATCGCGCGTTCTCCATATGTCGCGCTCCTGGACGCGATCCCGCGGGTTTCTCTACGTACCTCTCTCGGCTGACAGCGTCCGGCTTGCGCGAACACAACGGCGGTTTGATCGCCTACGCCGCCTTCAATATGCTTCACAGACTGGCTTGAGGGCACTCGACGCGCTCGTAAACGCGCTCTCTCCTATCCATAATCGGCGAAAGTCGCACTTGTTGGCTCGCTCCTCCGCGTCTCTTCGCGGCGGGCAGTTCGTCGAGGGTATTCGCGACGACACTATGGACACTATCATCGGCGACCGCTGTAACAAAGATCCCTGGTGAACGTGCGAGCGATCCCGTAGACCCTCTTTCCCTTTCGCGCAAGTTTGTGCAAGCGGTCCACGACACGAATTCTCCGCGTGACACGACGAGGTCTACGCGCACTTACGAACTACGCGCCCGCGACTCGCTAGCGGGCAAAACGAACGGCTCGGATCGGATCGGCGCAGCGCGGCGCGGCGCGGCGCGGTTCGAAGCGCCGAGGAAGGGGGAAAAGAGGAAAACGCGTGTGTGGTGAACGAGCGGCGAGTACGGGGTGTCTCGTTATAAAATGCGCGTTGCGCGCCTTTATTCGGCCGTGCACGCTCGAACCTCCTTCGCGACGTGCAATAACCACCGTTCACCGTTCGCTCCGCCGCCACCGTTTTGAACCGCCGCAGATAGGCCTCGCTTCGCGCCGCGAATGAGAGCCACCAAGACGTTCACCATTTTGGCGATTCGCGCCCGCGCGCGCGCGCGCATGCGCCGATACCCCTGCTTATCTGCCTGCCTACCTTCACTGGTGACGTCAAAAATAGGACAAGGAGCTGGTGGCCTTTGCTAAGTTGCGGCCGAAGAGGAAGGGAGGGGGAGAGAGAGAGAGAGAGAGAGAGAGAGAGAGAGAGAGAGAGAAGGTGGAAAAGAAGGAGGAGGAGGAGGAGGAGGGCCACTGAACTGTCTCTTGATGTCTTCTGTCATGACCTCGCCTTGCCTCTCTCCTTCCCTCTCTCTTCTCTCTCTCTCTCTCTCTCTCACTCTCACTCACTCTTTCCTTGTCTTTCTCTTTCTTAGAAAGTCTTTTTGAATGGGGCCCCCATTGTTACACATTTCACAACATATATATAGGCAATGATTTGGCATCTCTGGCGTATGATATGGTGCAAGAGATTCTAATATCGATATTGATCTTCACAGATCTTTATATACTTTCATTTCCAAACCTCCCTTTTTTCCAGCCCCGTCGACCTTTACTTCTCCATCCATGTTGGTTCCACCTTCTCGAGTCACGTATATGCATATCTGCGCATACGCATACGTATCGTCGCTGCGCCGTATAATCTTTGGCATGCGCGGTGCGTTAGCGAATTTTTGATACGACGAGCATTCCTGCACCGACACAGTAGGGTACAGCAATTCTGGAATAAATTTGACACGAGACTCAGAAGAAAATGGCGTTAAGAAGTTATTTTTGACAAGAAAAAGAATCAATGACAATAATAATAAAAAGTTCTATCAATTACCTTAATACTACTTGTTAAATTACATCTCCTATCTATATTCGCTACGTTTGTAGTTTAGTCTTAATATTAATGTTACTGTATACAAAATAAACTAGTTTTGGAAATTTATTGTAGTATATACAGATACAATGAAACAGCTTAGGCTACAAGGGCACTAGCTGTTGAGCTCTCATATTTCCAATTTGGTGGCAGTGACCCTTTTGTCTTATAATATCGGGCTAGCCTATGGATTCTTGATTCTACAAGAATTAATCGAAATTTGCTGTCCTTGTCTTTACGGTTCCGTTCCAGATGTTTACGGACAGCCACAGCTTTTTTGATCAAGTAGTAGAGGTCTTCTGGCAAATCAGGAGCCAAGCCCATGCTCTTAACAATACGTAAGATTTTATTCCCTGTGCGGAATCTTACTTGTGCCACTCCATGGGAGTCACGAAGAATGATACCTGTAAATATACAATATCCATTAAAATTTCCAACTTATCAATAATTTGTAATACATTGATAATATAACAACATATATGACAACCTATCGTATCCATATCAAATATCACTAAATTATAATTATGCCAATATTTTGTTACAAAAGTATTACCATATATTCTTATCTTTATAAGAAATATTTTTTGTATATTTCAGCTAATGTTAACATCCCTATATTAACTTAATCAAAGTTAATATATATATCCTTATAACAATATAATACAACATAAGTTTACTAAGAAACATAATATTATAATAACATAATATATTATTAATAATTACCAATTTGGGATGGTGTATGTCCTTTTTTCGCAAGTTTATAAATAAGTTCCTTACAATCTTCTGGTGTCAATTTCAACCAAGTTGGCACACTTCGTCGATATGGAAGTGCAGATTGGGATATACCCTTTCTAAAGAAATAATATTTTGTCAAATAATTGTTTTCAACTTATCAAATTGAGAAACTTTATTAACAAATGTTTTTTTTTTCTGAAATATGTAATTAAATAATAAAATTTAACTAATATCACTATGTATCACCATGTCTTGATTAAATTTAATTCAAATTTAAAAAAAACTTTTAAGTTGTAGCAAATTTGTGGAACATATATCATAATAAATGACATTCTTGTGCAAGATACAATCATTATACCAAGTATATAAGGTTATGTATCCAAACAGTGGCGTACTTTGGTTTACTTTGACGATTTTCGTTACTTCGAAATCGAACTGCTAAGATATTGGGCGATTACGTGCAACGGGATTGTTAAATCGCAAAATAAAGGATTGTAAACACAGAAAAAGTTGACAATTCAACATATACTTGGTTATCAAGTTTGTCCGTCATCGAAATGTCTCAACAGTTGATCGAGTTATATTAGAATCATGTAATATATAAAAATTCCAAACTACGCTCTGCAAAAATTGATTGCAAACATGGGCAATCTTAACATATAATATCATTACCCATGCGAATGCATACGACCCATCTTTACAAATTTTCGCCGATAGCAACGTGTAACCACACAAAAGAGAAAAAAAAAAAGAAGAGGATCACTAACGCCGTAGTGACAGAGACGCTAGATGAGCGTAAAAAGATCGCAAACAAATTCTCCGCATGCGCAGTGACATAACGCTAAAGCTAAGACTCCATGCATGCGGTGAACTGCGGCAAACGGTTGCGGTGACCAATCAGGAGGGAGGCGCAAGTCCGGTTGCGGCAAGCTCCGGCATGCGTCTGTCTCCTGATTGGTCACCGCAACCGTTTGCCGCAGCTCACCGCATGCATGGAGTCTTAGCTTAAGGCTGTAAGGTTGCAAGACACGAAATGAAATATTTTCATTCGCTGACAGCTTACGTTACAGCCTTACAGCCTTACTCTTACAGCTATTGTAGACGAGCCTTTACAGATTTTCTACGTGCAAAGGCCTTTTAAGCCAGTGGCACACGATGCTTGTTTTCGTGCTGGATTGCTTGCTGGATGAAAATACTGCGTTCTGATTGGTACATTTTCATCCATCTTCGAAAATATTCCAATCACAACGCAGTATTTTCATCTAGCAAGCAATCCAGCACGAAAACAAGCACCGTGTGCCGCTGGCTTAACATACACTTCCCGTAAGACATAACAGTAAAGTTTCGACCAATCGCGTTGCTCGATTCGGCCGCCCGTATTCATAACTACTCTACTACGAAACGAGCAACGCGATTAAATTGAAATCTTTATCTGTTATGTCCTGCGGAAAGGTGTGTGTGATGGCTTTTACCAAGTTATATTTAATTATCTATCTCGGTAACTTTACAGGATATCCTTGCAGGAACTAAAGTTGCTGCTTTGTTCCTCACTTTTAATTTCTTCAGAAGTTTCAGTTGAAATCCTGCAAAGTCATTTAAATGTAACAGCCGTTTGGCTAAACTTTAAACTCGAATTTGTTGAACTGGGCCTTGGTAATCCCGAGGCAAAATCCATTCGACGCTACAAATATCACGAAAAGATGTATATTCGTGAATATTTCTAAGAATCACTAAAAAACAAATCCTCCTGTTGAATATGAATATCTATGGAACTCGTTCAAAAAAATAGTCCATGCGTTCTTTTTGTTCCTGATTCAGGGTGCTTTCCAGCAGAAAGCACAAAGTCGTTTTATCAGATGATTTATTATCTTACGATGGTATATAGCCAATGAAACTATCCTGTGTTCTTTATTGGAAAGCATCTTGCACCAATAGAAACAGACCTACCGAAACATTCCGAAGCGCCATGCAAGTTGCAGTGCCATGCAAGCTGCACTTTCGCGCTACTTGCATTTAAATCTCCCGGCTACCAAACGTTCACTTCCGGTCGCTTAACCCTACACGCGACGTGAGTTATCCGTATTGTTTTTACACGCGGTTGATGCGGTTTGCGAAACGCCAGCGTGCCACGCTGCTGCCTGTTCGCACTGCAATTTCGCGAAATTGGAATTTTGCGAATGCAAGCAGAAATTTTCGGCGATAGTGGCGGCGTTGCGATCGGCTGCGTCAGTGAAACGGGAAATAGCGCAATGTCGCCTCGGCGGCACGAAACACGGCGTCCACGATCCAAGATGTCCGCAGTCCGGCGATAGAACGCGTATATCTTCCGGGGGGTGTCAACAGAGAAATCGCGAAATATTCTTGCAGTGCGCAGCACGTGTTGATTCTTTGTCTGAAAGATCGCGAGATCGGCCGAGATCACGGCGTTGTTGACGCTTGTGTCCTGTACGCTTGTAACCAACTCGTGCGTTGCGACTCGAATGCGCGACGACGACAGCGCGAGAATCAAGGAACGAATGTCGAGAAAGAGGGAGAGAGAGAGAAAGAGAAAGTGAGCGGGACGACGATCGACAAGCGTCAACTGGTGCTTCGTGTATAATTTGTGTGATTGTGCTGAACGTAAATTCGCTCACGCAGATCACGGAACACAGGCAGCTTGGTTGCTGAAGCGCTTTGAACGATCGGAGACTCGAGACCACGTCCGACGTCCGCACCGTCTCGTGAGATCTCGAGAAACGTGCAACATCGAGGTGCACGGCGGAATCATCGCGGGCTTGCCGCTTTCCAATATCATTTATTCTGACTTCTGGACGGCCAAACAGTATCAGGTCAAAAACATTTTTGATCACTGCTTTTCAAAGGATAATTCGTAACGCCGTCCATCTGAAGGCTCTAGTTGGGGCACGAGAATATTAGCCACGGACGGATAGTTGGTCACACAGTAGCAAGTAATTTGTCATCCACTTATGATAATATAGGATATATCTAACGCAAACTGTATAAAATATTAAATAATTTAAATGCTAATAATTTCAAAGAAATTTTTATTCTATTCAGAGATCCTAATGCTGTACTGGTTATCCTGATGATAGTTTGTCATATTAAGAAATTGTTTAACACTATTTAGATAATGTGGTTAATTATAATTGTACAAATGATAATGGTTACAAATGATAAATGGTTATCAGCATGATGTGGAATATATATGAGTGTAAAATGTATGTGTACGAATAAATATTTATGGATGATAGAATTTAACAATCTTGCTTGCAGATTTATAAGAAGAATGCAGTGGATATATGTTTAAGCAAACATTAAGATGTCAAGTGATAGTGATCATACTTATCCAGTAAACAAGCGTAAAAAACTCATCATAACTGACAGTGACAACAGTGATGAGTCTATCATTGTACAAACTCGAAGGAGAAAAAAGATACATGTATGCAGAGATCTTATATACATATATACATATATATGCACATGTGTGTGTATGTATATGTGAGATATTTTTTTTATTAAAATATTTTACTTGCGATTAAATATTTTACTTTTGATTAAAATATTTTATTTATGATGATTTCAGAGAGTTGTTAGTGAGGAGGAAAGTAGTGATGATAGTGATGTACCTAAACCTGTGATTAGACGACAAAAAAAATATGTAAGTATGACTAAAATGTACTTTCATTAAATAATTTTAACTTATCGATAAGCCTTACTCACTAACATTGTGTTTTATTGCAGAGAGTTATTAGTGAGGATGAATCTAAATATGATAGTAGTGCATCAGAAGCAAATAAATCCACTCAAATTGGTTAGTATTGATTGATTTTTAGAAAATTATGAATTTTTTATTTTTTATCTTCACAATTTCATAAGAGAAAAAATTTAAATTAAAACGAAACAATTGTACAAATTAAAAATAGCACTATATTTGTTGCTTTTAATTTTTTATTTGTATACTTAAAAACCATAAATTTTGGATACAGACGTTACTATTGTTACATCAAAGTCCAAGTTTTACATATGCTTAATGTATCTAATCTTGTGTGTGTGTGTGTGTGTGTGTGTGTGTGTGTGTGTGTGTATATATATATATATATTACAGATACAAATACAAACAGCAATACATCCGAATGGCACAGTGATTGGTCTAGTTCTGACGAAGTACATAAGAAATCCAAAAGATATAACACTAAACGCAAGGTTTTATCTAGTTATGATGGTAGCTCCTCAGAGGCAAATGCATCCACTCAGATTGGTTAGTATACATATTGATGTGTTAAAATATTCGTTTTGTATTATATTTGATGCAATACATATATATCATATATATATACATATTTTTGTACATAAATATGTTACAGATAATAACAGCGATACATCTTCCGAATGGCAAAATGACTGGACTAGTTCCGATGAGTTTGATAAAGACATTAAATATAATTCTAAACGCAAAGTTTTATCTAAAACAAAGAAAAAGACAGATAAATCTGTATCTTCACCGGCTAATGTTGATATAGATTCTGATAATAGTGATGGACAATTAGAAAAGTGTCCCATATGTCTACTGCCATTTAGAAAACAACAAGTTGGTACACCATCTGCCTGTGAACACTGCTTCTGTTTAGAGTGTTTACTGGAATGGAGTAAGAATATTAATACTTGTCCTGTGGACCGCCAAATCTTTACTATTATACACGTTAGAAATCATCTTGGCGGCAAGGTAATGTGGGAGCTGATTTTACGTTATGTTAATTTTGAAATTGTTAAGATTACATAATGTGTATATGATAATTTAAAAGTATTGATACAAATAGTCTAATCAAGTTTAAAGGATATTCTACAGAGGAGTAAAATAAGTAATTCAATATATAAATATAAAATCAATATGCATTACTGTTTCAAAATACGTTTCTTTTTATCTCAATTAGGTTATAAAACACTTGCCAGTAGAAGTTGTGCCACGTCCTGAAGATCAAGTGCAAGATGATCCAACATTTTGTGAAGTATGTCACCTAAGTGACAGGGAAGATCGAATGTTACTTTGCGATGGTTGTGATTGTGGTTACCATCTGGAATGTCTAACACCTCCGATGACTGAAGTTCCCATGGAAGAATGGTTTTGTCCAGAATGTTCTCAAAATAGTCAAAATGATGCAGAAGCGGTACATTCATATAATTTTGACATTTTGTTCTTTGGCATATGTTAGATATAAATAATCTTATATGTTATACTAAGGTACTTTTGTTGACTGCTATAAATCACAGATTGCATTGGATTTTCTTTTTTTTTCCTTTTTTTCTTTTCCAAAATTTTTTTCGTATTCAAAATCAATTTCATTTCTTTCAAGTCTGCATTTACTTAGATTTATTGTAATTTATATTTTTATAAAATATCAAACTTTCTTGAGTTATAGTAAACAAAAAAAAATGAGAATAATAAGAAATTTAAGAAATAACTACAATTTAAAATTGCGAAATGTAAGAACGTGTTTATATTTATCAAATGTGTTATTTATTTATTTATTTTAATGTATATTTAATGTTTCTTATATACGAAACACTATTAAGAAAAAAGTTTGTAAAGACAAGATTAAAAGTAAAACAAGATATACTAATTTTCTCATCTTACATTTGTAGATTGAAATTGACTTGGATGAGATCTCAGATCTTATGGAGGAAGCACGGCATCTTGGTGTATCGTACGGTCGTAGCCGTACCGGAACAACGCCAGAGAACGGAGCGTTGATTCCTAGAATTGTACCTCGCACTCGCCATACAGAACGCGTACGTGCTAACATTCGTAATCGTACTGTGCGCAACACTATAACAAATATCCGATTTATCGATCCGAATCAGCCGTCTACGTCGTCTGGTCTCGATTCGATCGGTGATAATAGTCATTCTCCAAATGCTAATTTTCGTGCGTGCGGACGCAATACTTCGTCCACTCGCTCAAATAGAACATCTAAGACTAAAACGACAAAGAAAAAGAGAAAGAAACGCGAGACAAAGAGCTCAGCGAGAAAGAACAGTACTGTGGTTCGAGAAGTGAGAATTAGAGAGATCAACGATAATGGCGAAGAGGAGGAGATTGTGACGTACGTCAAAGTAGCATCGTCCACATCGAGGAGGAAGTGTAAGAAAAGAACAAAGAAAACGCGCAAGGTATATCGTTAATTTCTCAAATGTAGAATAGCTTGACATGCGCGCGAGCGCGTGCGTGCTCATATCACAGGCACAACACATTTGTCTTGTCATAAGTGGTGATTGCCAGATACGTATTTCTGCACATATGTTTTAAATCCGGTGATGTACCTACCGATTTTTTTATCATGTGACAAATTATGTTTTATTTGATATTTTCCTAATCGCAGCTATAAACAAATACATTTCTGCCAGACTTCTGGTCTGTGCTAAGCTATTGCCATAATTCGTACAAGATTTTTCTTCAATTGGGATGTACGATCTGGCAACGCTACCGCATCTCATCACTGTCTTCACCATTCTGGACTTCCTAGATTATAGATGATGATCCCTGCTGAACTTAATGTATAAAACTGATGCCACCTTCATAACATATAACTAAACTAAATTAAATTTTCTAATTGTACCTCATTGTTCTTAAGTTATATAAATAAAACCATTTTGTCACTAGATGCACTTGGTTTTTTTCTTAATTTTGATTGAATTCACTTGAATACTTTATCATATTAATACACTAAATTTCAAAGACATCAATAATGCCGATTGCACTTTAAGATTAAAATTGTGTGTGCAAATAACTTCTAAATAATAATATAAATTTCTTATTCATTTGTGATATACTATAGTTATGTGTGATATATCAAGCATAATAGTATGCATTATAAGTATGTTAATAAAATGAGTGTACTATTATATATAATGCTCTTTGAAGTATGTAACGTATATATATGTGTTATATATATATATATAAAAATACAATTAAATTGTACACAAGAGGCATTATCCTAAAAAGATATATGAACTATGCAGTTAGACTATGGAAATTTTTGTCACCTTGCTTTCAAAATAAGTAATTTATATAAAATCTTATCCTGTGGATAAAAGTAATATCTTTCTAAACTAAACTTTACTAATCACTCATTTTACTAATCTTATAAACTTCCTTTATTACTATTGACCCTCCAGAAGACAAACTTTTCATAAAGAATGCTTCGCCGTGTCGATCTTACTCTGTCTAATCTAATCTATATAATAACGCTTTGCATATATATTTCTTTGGCTAGTTCCATATTGACTACATATATTGTATATTTTATGTGATTTTTGTAGACATACATTGTAAATTGTGCTATGATAAAACCAATTCTTCTATAATGAAAAACATAAGGGAAATACATACCTTTTGTGTATGAAGTTTTATCTTAAATTTAATTTATATTTTATATTTTTTCTTCATTTGATGCTGTTATTGCATTATTACATATGCCGCTAGCTTTGGTATCTATTTTATATGATTGACTGGTGTAATATATAATCATATATAATATGTGTAGAATATATAATGAATGAAAATTAAGAACTATATATACAAACCGCATCAATATTTCATTTGTGCTAATGAACAAATTGTTTTTACAGAGGAGAAAAAGCAAACGACATGCACGCACTGTATCATCCGTGTTGGCCGACACGCGAACGGTAAAAAAGAGATTAGCCACTGCACTGGGTATGAATAAGCCAAAGTTAGACGTCCCGTTGCTTGTACCTACTATGAAGAATAATATCTCGATATCTGAGAAAAGCGCTCTCAAGACTGCCAGATACAACGCCGGTATACCTCGAGTCAGTCTCTTCGGAGACAATCTGGGGCTGGACTACAGCCCGCCGGTGTCGGAGGATGATGATGATGAATACTCTATCGGAAGCGGTCCGTTGATCGTGAACGTACAACGACGCTCGGCTGTACCGTCGATCAGACGTCGTGCCGTTCTAAAGACAATCGCCAGTTCAGTGAACGAAGCAGAAAACAGGGGTATGCCGAATATTCTAGATAGTATAATTAACAGCCAGGAGCTGTGGCATTCTACCAAGAAGAATAATATCACCTTGATGGCCGACGGCACATTGCTAATGAACAATCCTGAGAAGGAGAACAAGCACAGCGTTAACAATAACGAAAGTCCAAAGAAAGAGAAGGAGGAGGTGGTGACGCAGCGCAAGGAAGTGCTGCTGAAGGAGGTCGAAACGCCGTTGGATCTGACCAACGTGAATCCCAACAATATCACGCAAGCCCCGATGTACAACAATCCGTGCGGCGGTGGGAATCGGGGTAATTTCCGCGGTGGCTACCGCGACAACGGTCGTCATGGTCATCACGGCGGCCAAAGCTATGGAGGCGGTCGGGATTCCTTGCCACCGGGCGGTGGTAGACACGGCTATGGCAGTGGCAGCGGCAATACCGGACCGAGGGACAGCTTCGGCAACCGCGACTTCGGCCCGCCGCCGTTTTACAATCCGAGCTTCGAGCACTGCGGTGGTCCGCCCATGTTCAGCGGTACGCCGCCGCCTCCTTTTCGAAGTCGCAACCCTCAGCACTTCCGTAACGAACGATTGCGATTCCCGCCGCCGATTGAGCGGCCGTTCAACAATTACACGAGCGACGGTTTCGAGCGACCGCCCTTTCCGCATGCTCAAGATCAGCGCTTTCCTAGGCCCAGACTGCCACCGCCTTTGGGAATACCGCCGCCGCCTCCTTCTGCTCCGTCCGTACCACCTGCAAATCCAACGGCGGATCCTCTGAGTACGCAGTCGGCGTCGGCGTCGGCGTCTGCGTCGGCGCATGTGCGCAACAGTCTACCTGCTGGCTTACCGGAAATGGATGTAACGCGGAATTATCAGTCAGAACGTAGTGAACGCGCGAGTTCGTGTATCCCACCCGAGCCTGTGTCTGCGCCCATGGACACCAGACAGGAGAATAATGACGATTGCGATATTTATTGCGATATCGAGCCGCCGTCCAAATCCGACGTCCAAGAGGAGCAGCACCATGGCAACGGTGCGATGATTCTACTACCGCCACCGGAGCCCCCGTCTAGTTTACTGGACTTCGAAGAGAACTCGCGAAGCGACAAGGATAACGATAGCGAGCAGGAGCTGGTGATTGACGACAGCCACAAGGAGGATCACACACCGAAGAATCTGACGCCGAGCGGCGACAAGTACGACCCGTTCGCAGCCGACAGCGACAGCAACGATGACAACAACGCTGCGAGCTCGGAGAAGACGCTGCTTGAGAAAATGACGGAGGTGCCTCAGAATAACATGGACAGTTGTAACATACCTATGCCGATCGCGCCGCCGCCGATGATGTCTACACCGACGAGCGGTCCCTCGATGCCCACCGGAAGTGCTGCGTCTGAGAACAGAGAACGGCCGCAGGAACCTTCCATCCGTCTGACCGCGTACGACGATGACGATGGCGATAACGAATCGCAGTCGGATTGTCCGAACTTCTCTGTCTACTCGTCGCAAACCATGGACGTGGCCAGACACACAGAGCAAGAGCTGTCGCAGCAGCTGGGTCCTCTGCAGCCGCCACCGTTGCCACCGAGCATGCCCGATGACGACGACATTATCGTGGGCGATGTGCAGGCGTGCGACCTACCCGATATGCCGGAGCCGGCCAACCCCTATCTGGAGGCACTGCAGAAGGAGCGACAAATCTTGAGCAAAATACCACCCAAGAAGATCTCGCACGACTCGCACCGCGGTAAGATCACCTTCAAGATCGGCAACAAACTGCGACTCAACAATAGACTAAGCGGCTTGCATGACGATCAGAGCGTGAACCCGCAGAATCATCAATTGACGTCGACGGACGTGGCCGGTAGCAAGGCAGCGTCGCAGAAAGTCGACAGGTCGAAGCAACATTTCCACGATCAATTTGTGAAGCGTGACACGAAGAAAGCGGCGTCGTCGCTGGACGACGAGTCGCAGGATAAGAATGCAGACAAGAGCGTCGTCGGCCCGTCGAAACTGGCAGGAGAATCCACGGGCAGCAGACCATCGATAATTTTGAATCAGTCCGTAAAGATGGATTCGCTATTCGTGATCGAAGAAGATGGGAACACTGTGGCGAAGATCGCGCCAGGTTTAAAGAAGAGAGAATCGCCGAGGACTGATCGGCGCGGGAGTAAAGAATGTTTGGTGAGTTCGTCGGATGAGGAAGCTACGAAGGAAGAAGGCGAGAAATCAGGACGTGCCGACGCGTTATCCGCCGACAAGCAAGAGGCCGAAGGCAACAAACAAGAAAAAGAAGAAGAAGAAGAAGAGGAAGAAGAAGAAGACGAAGCATCGTCGCCACCTCGATCAGCGATGAGGAACAAGAATGTCGCGATTGTGGAGAACGCGACAGGATCATCGTCGTCATCGTCGCCGACGTCTTTATCTCCGAGGAAGCCGGACAGTAGCGAGTTGGATATAGAACATAGTCCGGAGAATTTGGACGCTGATGACGGCAACACGAGCAACAAGGTCGTTTTGAGTCACCGCTCGAACGATGGTGGGTCGCGAAGCGAGACAAGCTTGCACGACGACTCGCGGGAGCAGGAATCGAGCAGCGATGACGATGACCGTTCGCTGAGCAATAGACCTGACGGCAAGACGAATCGCGATAAATACGATAACGATAGAGTGCTGAGTGACGATAACGATAACGAGGATCTGAACATCTCGTCGGATCAGCAGCACGAAAAGACGAGCCCGAGCTACTCGGACGACGAGGTAGAGGAACAGTTTCCGATAGAGAAGGATAAACTGGCGGATATACCGATACCAAGTGTCGCTTACCCGATCGACAACAACTGGGAGTCGGACGGTGCTTATACGCCCTGCAAGGACGAGTTACCTGTGAAGGATGAGGATGGGACGTTGCATGCTACGTCGTCATTTGAGGATGGCGGTTTAGAGCCGATCACCCCGACAAAGGACAAGGCTAATGATGACTTGGACGACTGCAGGACACCGCCGGCGAGCTACGCCGGTCTGGGCACCGAAGATATCTCCGAGACCGACGAAGCGATCAACTTCGAGGAGGAGCTGTTGAACTTGGCTGCGTTGCGTAAGGAGAAGGAGATGGAGGACGGTGAGATACTGGACGAGAGCAAGTTGAACGCGAAGGAACAGCGGGAGAAGTCGAGGGAGAAGGAAGACGATACTAAGAGAAGAAAGAAGAAGGACAAAAAGGAGAAGAGCAAGGAGAATACGGAGAAGAACAAGGAGAACATTTCGTCGGACAATCTGGTCTCGTGGAAGAAGATCTCGAAGAGCACGAAGGAAAGGCAATATCGGGACAAAGACAGGAGGTCCAAGTCGCGAGAGAAGGAGAAAGGAGAACGGGACAAGGACAAAGATAAGTCTTCCAAGAAAAAGGTCAAAGAAGTGAGCAAGAAGAAGGAGAAGCGAAAAGAGCTGCCGCGGTACGACGTAAGAAAGATCGTGGCCGAGAAACCTCGACCGAGGAAAGACGAATATGGCAGGGACATCAGAGAAAAGTCGCGCAGCAGATCGAGGAGCCGCTCGTCGGGCAAGGTCTCCGGGTCGAAGGACCGCAGAAGTCGGTCATACTCGAAGGGACGAACCAGAAGCAGATCCCGTGTGCGATTGTCCTGGTCGAGAGATCGCCGGTCGTATTCGAAGTCGTGCCGGTCGATTTCGCGCAATAGACGCTCGACCTCCCGCAACAGACGCAAGTCATCGCGCAGGAGATCCATGTCGCGTAAACGTTCCTTGTCCAGACGACACTCAGTGACGCGTCGAAGGTCGCGCTCGTTATCGCGCAAGAGAAGATCATCGTTGTCGCCTAGGCGACGCTCCAGGCGGTCGTTGTCGCGATCGCGCGACAAGCGGAAGGACAAGACGAAGAAGTACAAGTCGCGCAGTCGTTCGAGGAACCGCAAGCGGTCGCGCAGCAAGTCGCCGAAGAGGACGACGTCGAAGTCGCGCGAGAAGAAGCACAGCAAGAGGAAGCCGCACAGTAGGTCGCGCTCGAAGGGCGGTAGATCCTGCTCGCGAGATCGGGATCGCAACGCGAGGAACTGGGAGCAGCTGAACGAGAAGAGCGTGGAGCAACATCCCACCGTGGAGCAGCGGGAATTCCCTCGCGAGCGAGAAGCGCGTTCTTGGAGCGCGCAGTGGACACCGTCCTGGTCGCATTCACGATCAAAGACGCCGGCGCACATGCAGCAGGAGCAGCTTGGCTCCCGCAATTGGTCGCCACCGCCGGTGTTGGACAGCGTGTCGCCGAAGAACCTGACCGTCATCCTGACCAACAAGGAGGCGATCAAGAAGAAGAAGAAGGAGCGCAGAAAAGAGAGCCGGAAATCCAAGTCGGAGAGCGAGAAACGTCGGAAGGGCAAGCGGAATAGGACGCCGCCTCCTTCGAAAGAGGTATTTGCCAGTGGGGACAACATCCTGGTGAGCGTGTGCTTCAACAAGGACAACGAGACGAACCCGACGGCCATGCCGGAGCTGCAGGAGACTATACCGTGCGCGCCGCCGATAAAACGCCGACGAAGGGACTCTGTGCAGACTGTGGAGACGGCGCCTCCGAAGCGCTCGAAGAAAGAGAAAACGAAAGACAAACGATCGAAATCGCCGAAGGTGAAGAAGGATAAGAAAAAGAAGTCTAAGGCGGCGGAGATCGCGGCAACGAAGAAGCCCGTGGCCGTGATTGACTTGGACCAGTCACCGTTCCGCGAACAGACCCCGTCACCGCGTGACGTAATCGTACTGAGCGACGACGACGACAAGCAGGCACAGGAAGTCGCCACGCCGGAACAATGCCCTCCGTCACAGGTGGTGTCGCCGCCGCGCGAACAGTTCGTTTCGCAGGGACCGAAAACGCCGCCCGAACCGCAGATCAAGTTCTCCATTAATAAGCAGCCGAGCAACTTGCGACCGTCCCTGATCAACCCACTGCTAGAGGAGGAGGAGGAAGAGGAAGAGATGGAGGAAGAAGAGATGATGGACGAGCGAGCGGAGGAGGAGTTGGAGATGCGTGCACAGGAAGAGCTGGAGCTACGTCTGAAGATTGGCCCTAACACACCCCCGGAGCCGCCGACTTCACCGTTGAGCTCGTCGGATGTTTATGATCCCTTCGACCCGACCAAGTCCCGTTCGCCGACTCCGGACGCCAGTCAAGAGGCCACACCGAACGACGAGCATGATCGTGCGCAGCGCAACTCGCCCAGGAAACACGACACGGCGGATACACCGTTACCGGACGAGCCGAGCCAATCTGGACAGGATCAGCCCAGCCAAGAGAAACCGCCAGAGAAACCAAAGATAATATCGATGGTGACTATTAAGAGAGCGTCACCCCAGAGGGATACCGCGTCTCCCGCGCCGGAGAATCAGACCGACATAGCGCAATCGTGTAGTAGTCCGCCCAAGACTCAACAGAATCAGCAGAACGTGCAATCTACTGCCAATCCGTTCGCCACTATCAATCCCGTGTTGGCTACTGTGGCGGCCGCGGTGCAGAGAAGCGCTGTCTTCAACGCCAGCACTCCCAACACCACGCAAAGGACGCTACTTCAGGTATACGCGCTATTAAAGAGACCGTACTTTCTATCGTTTCGATTATTTTATTTATTTGAACGATTTCTTTCTGCTTGTTTAATTGCATTCGTTTACGATTTACACGTCATCAGTAGGATTCTCAGTACTTCAATAAATACTTGTTGGACACTGTTCAGCAGTGAGTAGTCTTCTCTAGATCTTGAGATCTAGTCTTCTCTTGCAGTCTAACCGCACCTCGCCGAGCAATCAGATCAAGCAACGCACAAACGACAGGCCGCAGCTTCCTAACATATTTACAAATTCCACGAAAACCACAATGGCGCGATCTTCCAAGTCCACTCAGGGTAAAAACAGCTCGACGATAGGACAGAATGGGAGCGACGCCGCTGCGGATATAACGAACGACAACGTCGACATGTCGTCGCCATATTCGCCAGGTTCAACATTAAGCGACGGTCTCTTCGATCCTCCTAGTCCTGTCAATTTCAACAGCTCACCCGTTGTAAACGCACCGCCTGCCACTACCAAGACTAGCAGCACGCCGAAGGTCAATAAGAGTGCGGAAAAGAAGGACGCGTTCGACGCTTTGTTCGGTGCGGTATTGCCGCCTGTTAAGGCTGCAACCAAGAACCGAAGTAAAAAGACTAAGGAAAAAACGAAAAAGTGTGAGTGTGTTTTTGAGTATACTTTCATTGAGTTTGTAAGGAGAAGCCTAGATTTCACAATCTAGGCGATCATTCAATTGTGCTTTAACATTTTTTTAAAATAATTATTCGATTATTATCAATATAATATAAATGACGTATCTTATAGCTACCAACCCTAAAGTTGGCGTACGTATGGATGAGAACCAGCTTCAAATCCTGGACGATCTTCCTAGTTCTGCCGTAGAAATGCAAGTTAAAGACAAGGTATGTCAATCGCACTGAGATACCTTCCTTTACTCTTAGATATATGTGTAATGTTTTAAATGTGACATTCTTGTTTTCTCGTGCCGCTGTAGTTCCTTAAGAAATTAAATCGGCAAGAGAGAGTTGTGGAAGAAGTCAAATTAGTTCTCAAACCCCATTACACCAAAAAGCACGTTACGAAGGAGGAGTACAAGGATATCATGCGCAAAGCTGTACCTAAGGTAAAACTTAAGCTAATCGTGACTTTTAATATCGTTGGACCGAGTATATGTAACACGCAGTAATATAAGTGACACGAAGGATTCACGGTCACGATCACGATTATTTCAGATATGCCATAACAAGACAGGTGAGATCAATCCCAAGAAGATAGCGCATCTTATAGAAGCATATGTGAGAAAGTGTCGAAACAATAAGAAGAAGACTTCTTCCGCTAAAATATCAAAACCTGCGTAAGTGAAGTATGAATGCAACCGCATTATATGGCCTTTTTTACGTGATAAATTAATAAAACTAGGGTATACGTTGGATAGTTGGTATACTTAACGATGGTATACTTAATATCGTACGCATCTGAATTTTCATGAATGGAATTAATGATACGCCATCTTACCTCTTCATGCCATTGTAGCTAATAAAACTTGCAGGAAGACTCTATGGAGTTGATCACGTGTCAGCAATCCTAGCGCATTAGAAATTCCTCCGACATTAGGCCTCTCCTTAGACCACATATAAAATACATTCTATCTTCTTCTGGATGGTAAGTGAATCAAGCGTTTTTATCGCAACATCTTCATCGATACAGTACCGAAAAAAGCCGAGTGTGTACATATACATAAGTAATAAATAATTGGTAAGAATATAATATTTTTTATTTATCTATGTAATTGTTTACACGTAAAACATAATTAAATGATATTAATCAACATACACGTTCATGCGTATATAATTTGTACACGCATGTGCGAAGGCGCTCAACGATGTACGGCCTTGGCTCCGTTGTGCGTAAAATATACGGGCGTACATTATTGCGGTGCCTCGTCGAACATGGACATGGGTTTAGATTGCAATCGACCCAATTTTACGATATATTTAGGAAATATTGGGTTCGACATGTTCATAGAAATTTTTGCCAATTGCTCGAAGTCGTAGTACTTTCATAGTTGGACGTAACTTTGTTCAGTAGTGTATTCATCGGTTTCTTTTTTTTTTTTTTTTTTTCGATAATAGGCAAATAATAATTATTATTATATTATGGAAAAAACGAAAAGATCAGATTGTGTCCGACTATGAAATTATCGATTTCGAGTTTTTCTTAAAAATTTCTACAAACTTCTCGAACGATCCAATATATTATTGTACGATAAAAAATATTGAGTGTGTGTGCTCTTGTAGTTGGAGCAAAAGAAAACCGAATGAGAGGACGCTCAAGTAATTTGAATTATTAACAGAAGAAAGGAAATAGGTCGCACTAATAATCTGCGCTGTAAAATTGATAGATTTTTAATCTTATTGTTATATAAGCAAAAGTGGCCTCCACGTGGAAATCATTTTTTATATGATTTTCATTCTCATCGCAACAAGATATGCGGAAACTTACTTTAAGAAAAACGAATAATTTTGCGAATCACAATGCACACAAATTTTCTATTACCGTTAGCAGATTCAGATGTAAATAAAATGCAACATGTATAAAATTTCCGGACATTCTGTGCACGAGGTGAAGTCAATTTAGTTGCGTTGTATATGCGTGTTTATTTTAGCTTCGTGTTTATGCATCCGATATACCGCCACCTATTAAAAAGCAACAAAAAATGTTTTTGTGGTACGTTTCGACACTCGATTGCAGAAAGTCAATTTTTGTTTATAATCCGTTTATAATCCGTAATTTTATGTAAAAAAAAAAAAAGAAAGAACGTTGCTTTGTGAATCCCGTGATCAATATTTACGTCTTGTGTTTTAACATTAAATGCGACTGCATGATTTACAGTTATTATATATTTAATATGATCTTGTTAACCAGATATGTGTGGAATTAAACGGCCACGTTAAGAAGGATACGCAAGGACATGAATTTGTGTGTTACTTGCAAGAGGATAAAAAAATGACGCATCATGGGAACAGGGAATCTCATTTAAAAACAAAAAAAAAATTTGATGTATTAAATTGTGAGAAATGTATAACACATTAAAATACAAAGATGTAATCGTGATCATGAGAATTACACTAGTAGTAATAAAAAAAAATTATGATATATAATACAGCTACAACTTTTGCATACCATAAAAGAATGTTAACGCAACGCAATATGTTCGTTTTAAATATTAATACAGATATTTCTTCAACGTGCTGTAATAATTGATGTCGAAACAATAAAGTTTGTCATCTAAGATATTGTTTCACATTTTTAACAGTTAAAGGAATAACTGTATTTAATAGCGGAAACGAATATGCTGTGGAAATGTTAATTTTTTAGAATATCATTGTTACATATATATTTAACGCTGCAATACGAAATTCTGTTAGATATTTTACGACCAGATTATACGCTCACACCATATGAGATACATTACATGGATAGGTTTTGTACTTTTTATGTGTAATAACAGAAGTTATATCTGTTTTGAAACATATAAGATACACACATGCGTTTCAAAGAGAAATAAATAACTTAACTTATATGTATCAAAGTGTAACACTGACTGTGGCGACTTGGAAGAATAATATATGGCGGTTCGTATCATAGAATGTTCAACAATGATGTTAAAACCGTGTCCTTCAGCACATTGAAGAAGGTCATTAATTCTTGTGTGCATTAATCCTCTTTTGTACTAAATAGTGATGTACATAAACAAACGAAGAATAAAGAGTTTAATATTATCGAACTTGTTTGTTCAATTTATATAATTTAATGTTGTAAGTCAGAAAAATATATATTGCTTCTCAAAATTTGAATTTAGGATTTGTAAATATATACATGTATATATAATTAAAGTATCATACACGCAATATACATCTTTAATATACAAATAAAAATACAAAAATATACAATAATATATAATTGATAATGTATATAAAATATGTATGTATAAATAATACATACATATAAAATTAAATTTTGAATTTTTCTTTTTCATTTATGATTGAGATTGAAAATCACATTACTTTTTATGTGCAACATGTATAATGAAATATTCAATTATAGGATAAATCATTATTTTTATTCACAATATGCAACAGAAATTATTTTATGCTTATTATTATGTTCGTTTCATCCTCCTCTCCGTTCATATATATCTGAAAATTCGTGCTGCCTTTCCATGATTTATTACGGTCCTTAGTGCGGTCTGAGTCTGAGCACAGCTAGGTGCAGTAAACTTCTGAACATAGACACTTGTATGTTTATAATAATAGTTTGATTCATGTAGAGAAGTAACGAAGTGATATATGTGCCATTATGTTAAATATATTATCCCGGCGAATAACGAATTTATTTTGTCGCGAAATTATTAATGTAGGTAAAACAATCCAGCAATAATATTAACCTCTAAATAGAGTTATGTTAAGTAGACGTTGATTCGATTTTTAACGAGATATTTTTGTATAACAACGTAAAAACGAATATATATGAAATTATGTATATTATAATAATTATTTCTATTGTTCCTAGCTACGTAAAGAAGTGAGATTTAAGTTTACGCACGAAGGTTGGAAGAGGGTTAGAATGGTTGATGAAACATTACCGCCGTCAAGAGCAGACCCTGTTATAGCGAAGCTGGATAGCCCGGAATTTTTTTCCTTATTTACGTCGGAATTAAACATTCTCGTTAACTTATTCCAAAAGTATGATTACGAGCTGAGAATTGCCGGCGGCGCCGTGCGTGATATTTTAATGAATAAATATCCAAAAGATCTCGATTTTGCAACCACGGCTACACCGGATCAGATGAAAGAGATGTTTGAGAAGGAAGAGATCAGAATATTAAATGTGAAAGGTGAAAAACACGGTACGATAACAGCGAGGATAAACGATAAAGAGAATTTCGAGGTGACTACTCTGAGAATTGACAATATAACAGATGGACGGCATGCAGAAGTAGAATTTACAAAAGACTGGAAGTTAGATGCGTGCAGGAGAGATCTAACTATCAACTCCATGTTTCTCGATTTCAATGGCAAATTATACGACTATTTCTATGGCTATGATGATCTGAAGAATAAAAAAGTAATTTTTGTAGGCAATGTTAATACTAGGATATGCGAAGATTATCTTCGAATTCTCAGGTATATATTAACAATGCATGTATACTGAATCTTCTCTGTGACTATTCATGTAACGATAATATTTTAGTAATACGCTAGACTTAATAAATTTAAAATATATATAACATTACACTGAAGTTTTAAGTTACTTGTATCAGGTTTGTTGTTTGATTACTGCAGATACTTTCGTTTCTATGGGAAGATCATGGATAGTCCTGATCAGCATGATGAAGCTACAATAAAGGCGATAAAAGATAACGTAAACGGCTTACAGTTAATATCCGGCGAAAGGATTTGGAGCGAATGGTACAAAATTTTAACAGGAAAATTTGCCTTAGAATTGACATTGAAAATGCTCGAATGTGGTTGCGGTAAATACATGGGTTTACCCGAGAATCCTAACATAGAGAATTTTCAAATTGTTTGTCGACGTGCATCGTCCAACGATGTGGCTTTAAAGCCTATATCTATGATCGTGCCAATGCTCAAAGATGAACAGGAAGTTATGGACGTACATGGTCGCTTGAAATTGTCCAATGCCGATCGAGATCTAGCGTTGTTTTTGGTTCGGTACAGGGAATGCACACACATTCCCTGCGAACGTCCATTAAAACCATATCAGCAGTTAGTATTTACTCAACAGACGAATAGATATGACGTTTATCGTGAATATGTAAAAGAGATATTGAAATATCAAGGAGCCATGGAACTTTTAGATGAATTTGAAAAATGGGTAATTCCAAAATTTCCCATCAACGGCATCATGTTGAAAGATCTTGTGCCACATCCGAAAATGATTGGCAAAGTTATAACTGAATTGAAGAAGATATGGATAAATGATGATTTTAAAAATACTAATTCTGAACTTATAGATCATGTACCATGTATAATTAACAGATTAAACAATAAAATCACACAGTAATTTTTAGAATGTTGAAATAATTCTACATACCCTCTTACATCTTTTGTTAATTAGAGATATTTCATAAGACCGAATAGATAATGTATTATAATCTTTAATGTTTTGATAAAAATTATATTTCTAGTGAATGAAATATGAGCAAGATTATGTAGAATTTATGAATTATTATGAACATTGATACCCAGTATGTCTAAATTTAATTGAAAAGAAATTGAAAGTTTTGGAAAAGATGTGGAAAGTGTCATACATATTAGGCATTCAAAAATTTATTAAGAAATAAAATCCTGCATCTCGTGAATACAAATTCTATAAGATGTGTTATACAACGTTGTAGCGGTTGTATAAAATAAAATTTCATAAAGCTACTATAAAGTATCTCTAACTTAAACATGAGGCTACGATACTCATTTTATATTCAGGTAACGAAAATTGCTAATAATAGGTACCAAAAAGATTGATATACCGTGTTATTCGTACATCGTACTATATACTATCGTACATCGAAGAAAATCAATTGTTCGATTGTCAAACGAGATGAAAATAACAACAGTCATATGTTACAAAAAAATTTGTTTTTAGAAAAAGAGTTCTCTGTATCTTGATGATTATATGTCTGACGGAAGTATGCTGAGCGCGCAATCGTTTTCTTGCGGAATACGTATGTGTATGAAAGAAAAAACGGTGAGAGAGAAGAGAAACAATTTTACGAAACGCGTAACATTTAAAACGAACAGATGTAAGAATGCAGTCGCAGCTTCACGCAACAAACATAATTTATCACTTGGCTCATCGTATAATTATTTTGACTGGCATAAAAATAACTACTTATACGTATATTTTGGCTATTTTAAATTACACGGTAAATCTTGGAATTGTCCCTAAACACTCAGATCTTTACAGACGCATACGTATTACTACTGCATCAAATGCATTATATATATGTGTGTGTGTATATATATATATGTATATGTATATATATATATATATATATATAAATACAATCATACAACAGCTATTTAATTACTGACACCCAGCTTGATACGCATTTTTATTCCTTTACACTTCTGCAATAGACACTTTGATATATAGTACTACATTCCGCCAAATACAATTATTTCACTTTGTCTCTTCCGATCTTAAATCTGATGTAAAATCGACAGTACGATCACACAATCTCTTTCTCATACAGATAAAAGTTGAGATTTGTAACTGCATTTATCATTGCCTTAACCCTTCTCGGTGTTGGTAACACGAAATGTCATTACATTACGGTGTCATGTTATTAAACAATGTTGTCACCTCTATATATGTAGAAGGGTTAAGATTCATAAAAAGTAAAAGATAAATTTTGAAAAGATTGAACATTAAAAATTCAGCCCTTTGGATATACGAGCACGTTAACGAGTGAATTTGTTATACTGAAACAAAATATCGAATAATATATTTTGTCTAATACTTTGAAGATATTTTTCATTACAGTAATTAATTCACAATATATCCAAAGGGATGATTTTGTAAGCAATTAGGATACATATAATGATTATTATTGCACTTCACATAATATTTTACACACAAACCATGTTCTCAACTTATCAGGATATCTTATTATCGAAAGTTAGTAGATATTTGTTTGAGAGAATTATATAAACTAGATGTGTCGAAACCTCGAGCAGAGAATATACACACAAGTATCCATAAACGTTTTAGCGATGTTTTTACACAAACAAAAATCACAAAATTACACTCAACCGCACAATTTACTTCATGTACACATACGCCTAGAATGTATAATTCTCTCAAATTCAGTGCTAAACTACTAAATTACTAGATGTCTCTAACGATGCTTACATTTGCTTAATACAGCGTATAACATAGAATTACATAACTAAGTCAATACTTAATTCTGCAACTTGAAATTATATCGTAAGTACACATACAATATTTTTCTTATCTCGAACAAAAAATTACTTCAATATTTCGGAATCAGAATTGCTGTACAATTGCTCGACTTTGATGTATGTAAAATAACATCTGGAATTAACGAACTATAAAAATCGTTGCGCGTGTATATCAAATTTGGATAAATTTATAATTGAGATTCAATGTTTAGCAATACATCTATCTTGCAAAAGTGCAGCATAAATAAAAATATTTAAATAATATTTAAATAATTGTACAATGTCTTCCTGAGATTATGTACCAAATAAATAATTATAAATCATCGAAAATATGAACTTCTTTTGTAATATATTTGTTGATAAATTGATTTTTTTCGCATCAATGATTTGTTGGACATACACATTGATAGCATCGATGGACAAAAGTTTTGTAGCAGGACTTAAATATGAAAGTTCAAGATATATTGCAATAGTCAATATCGCAGGTAATTTATACACAAGTTCTACGTGAATTGACATCGTGCGGATGTCACACAACTTTTGTATGCAAATATGTCTTTATATAAGAATTTATATTAATAAAAAAGAAAAACTTTGCTTTACCCTTTTATCACCGTTTAGTGCAAAGTATACTTTCGTAACGCTACTACGCTACCTCGCAAACGAAATATAAGTGAAATTGATTAAGTACTAGAAAGGAAAACGAAACAATTTAAATGTTGTCTCTCACTCTCTAATCAACGCATACGTTGACTTACACGAAATTTATTCATCACAAACCTACACTTTGTGTACTTGTTTTTAATATACTAATTTCATGACAATGCAACGCATTGTTATTATTGTTACAGTTAAATCGCGTTTACTATGAACACGTTACAACGTTAAAATATACATAGCCTGTGCATGTACTAGTTCTTACTTATTATGGAGTTGCTATAAGTTACTCGTTACAAGATATCATATTTACTTCATGGTCATTAATATCCGTCGTAATGCATATGTCCAGGCGTAACGCGTATGATATTCTTCAAACACACCTAATGCTTTTTTGTGACATCGGGCGTACGGATATAAGTGTAACTTACAAGTGGTCAACAATAAGAAGCACAGTTTAACAAATAACTTCCTTCTATATCTTGCCATGAAAACTTACTCTACGACCACGCTGCCCAGCGACCTATCAGCGAATGAAGTTTTTCTTTAGTCTGTAAGCAAAAACACGATTTATATAATAGTTCTTTTGTTTAGATCCTCGAAACAAAAACTTCAGTTATTAAAAGCGTAAAGCTTCATAAAGGAAAATCACAAAGGAAAATATTTACACGGATCTATGTATAATGACTGTATCACATACCTCAACAAATCTTCATTGTTATTGAAAGTATATTTAGTAGTAGAATATGCATCTTTTAAATTGATATAAAATTAATATGTAATTATCATAATATTGATAATATAATTACTTTAAATATTATATAAATGTAATTACCTTTAAGCAAAACAGGTGATGAAAAACAATATAATCTTGTTTTAAGAAATTATTCTAAACCATCTTCTTTCGTAAGTAGTTCGCTGTGCAATCCGATGGAAATATATTTTGGTATTGACTATGGATGACTCCTAATAAGCTGGGGCTTGGAAGTCACCCATACCCCGTTGCTGCTGTTGCCCAAATGGCGGTTCTTGGTAAGCAGTATCGGTAGCATCAGGATAACTTGTATATCCTGTGCCACCGACAGGATCTGCCTCGTAACTCGGAGCAAACGCCGCGTCAGTTCCTTGCTTAAATCTTTGAAATGCAAACCAAGCGCAAGCAGCCTATTAACATATTAACTGTATTAATAAAACTACAATTCTCAAGTACATTTTTATTTAAGTAAGATCTAATTAAAGTATATGTAACAATTTGCTGTACATATTAATAATTAAATAAAAAATACTGTTTTATATAGATAGAATAAACAATCTGACATACCCAAGTGAAAATGGAGAAAAATGAGAATGCAATAGCCGCTTGCAGATTATTAACGCCATATCCATCTTTTGGTCTTAAAGAATTATTCCATGCATTTGTCAAGTAACAAAATCCCACGAAATACAAGAAAGACCAGAGACCTGACAAGCTGTATATATAAATTAGAAATTTTAATTTGATCTACAATGTGCTCTCTGTTCCCTTTTCATATTTTTTATCTTTTTCTGGCTTGAGTTATAAGATTTTAGACAAAAAAAGATAAAGAGAAAGAAACAGAAAGCAAAGAACATATTATAGATAAGGCTTTATGTATAGAATATTGTACAACACAGTAAACTAAATTATGTTAGCTAAATATTCTGAAAGTGATGTTATTTAGAAACTACTATTTATGCAACATTATATGCATATGTGTATGACTCACCCCAAGTCTATCAGGACAAAATGTTTCCTAGTCTTGACAGACGACATCTGTTCAAACAAGTATTCACCAACAAGAAATCCAATACTGACCAAAAATGCCAATACTCCAATACCGACCCCATAATTGCAAGCATTATTGTCATCATTGTAAAGACAAACTTCCTTCCCATCTTCCTTTGGAAGATAGCCCTTGCTGCTTATACAACCAAATACAATTATTGCAAAGAGCTGGAAACATGAAAGAGATTTCTCTATGGAACAATTCAATTGTGAAAACTTGTAGATAAATAAAGATACATTGTATTGATGATATACATATATATATATATATATACACATATAGACACACGCACATATTTACATTATATATTTTTAATAATAACTATACAAATAATAAAAGGGTAAACATTAAATATATAAGAAATGAAAAGAAATTTGAAAAGGAAAGCACATGGTCTTTGCAACATTTACCAAGGTTGTACATATTTGAATTTTATATTTAAAATCGTCTTAATTTCACCTTTAGATACTTCATAGCTAATAGAATAACTTGTATAGCATCTGAAAATAAATTTGAGCCAGTCTTAAATATAAGATTCAACTATGAATATTGTATACTTAAACTGACGAAATGTACATGAGATACATGTATTTGAAGTGTTAAAATTAAAGTATTGTGTTAAGTTAAATTTAAGAATTTATGCACATATATATATATATATATAAATCTCAGAATCTGTATCCTTGATTGATATTATTCTATATTCATGTCTTATATATATAAATAATATATATTAAAATCTAAACAGTCATCTATATATTTAATTCAAATTTTAATTTAATATATTATAACTTAACTTCTTTTTAAAAAGATCAAAGATGAAAAATCAATAAAACCAACAAATTTGAAAATGTCAGGATCAATATCAGTAGAGTTGTTTTAAGGATGAAAATAGGTCAAATAAAATAGCAGGTTATATATAAAATCATTCTGAAAATATCTCAGATTATTAATATCAAGATATTAAGATATACTTCAGCCTAAATAAATCATATGATTCTAGTAATGTCTTACATACTTAATCAGTTGATATACATTTAAACATATACTACTAATAGTAGTAAGTATTTCTATTATGAATATAACAATAAAAAATTTGGAGGAGGAATTAACAACACTGTCGACAATGTCAAAGAGAATGAGAAAGGGGTTAAACGCAGGGAGCGTCCTGCGTCGATTTGCGCTCATACATCTCATCGCGGATATCCATCAGTAAGACATAGCAAGTGTGAAAAACCATAAATTGATTGGCAAATGGGTCTCGTTTCGGGCAACGAATGCTATGGGAGCCCCATGGCACGGGACGTACTGCTGGAATTTGCGAAAAATCAATAGAACCCCATCACGGCGCAAGGGTGGGGAAAGGGGAGGAGAACCGTGGCTCTTTTAAAATCAATGTTCATCCGCTCGAGGTAACGTTCTTCTCTTTCCTTTTTCTCGATCAATTAAGCACCAGGTTATCCTAATCACACAAATCGTCGGCAATCGTTGACGAAGTTGCGACGACTTACCAGACATACCGCCCTTAGAACAACCTGCGGTCGTTGGACGAATGCGATCGGATCGAAAGGTGCCCCGGCCTTTCCGACACCGTACGCTCCACCGTCCATCTTAGTGCGACTGAAGCGGAGATTTCAAAGCTCTCGTAACGACCAATCGCGCATGCGCCGCCATCTCGCGAATGGGGGTGTGTGACATGCGCGCGCGTTGGGATGCACGATCGGGCGCAGGATATCATCCTCGCGATTATCCACCCTCACAAGCAAGCTTTCGCGATTATCATCCTATATTGCGTTCCTTCCGATTTCCCGCAGTATCACGAATTATTCTATATGTTTCCTTTGATCCTACTCGTCCTCATCCCGATTCATCCTATACACACCCCTTTCAATTTCTCCCAGTGTCATTATTGTCACAATTTACTTTATACGTTTTTTATTTAGTTTATTCTTATATAGCTTATAAGAAATCTTAGGTTTGTAAACCATAAGTAAAATTAATTACAGACAATCGCTCCTTCCTTTTCTTACTTTTGTCATGAAAAAAATATATTATCAGAGAATTATCTATTTCAATTAATTTCAGAAATATTTAGGGACAACTTGCAGAGTAATAGCAAACTTTCAGGAGCATAATTTGCATATTATTAAATGGGAATAATTAATAAGAATTATCTCATCAAATCGTTTTTCATAAAAAATATTTATGTGGTACATTTATGTCATGTTCAAACATAGAATATTTATTTAGGAAATGTTCTTCAAAAAATTTGATAATATAAATGAAAATCAAAAATTATAATACCTTGGTTTCTCTAAGAAATAGACATTTCCGATGAAAAACCATTATTTCCAAAATTTGCTTATTAATAATTTGGATATAGCGATACATATAATACTTATTGAAGTGTAATATAGCATATAAGAATAAATTGGTTTATGTTTAGGTTTAGGTTTCGGCTGCAAGAAATAAAGTCAAAATGTTTACTTATTTATGAAAATAAAAATATATGCATGAATTTAAATATGATTGATATATCTATATCATATTTTCTATATATATATATATACGTACATATATATATATATATATACCTTAATTATAAAATCTTCCAATTCTTTCAGTTTTAGCTCAGCATCATTAATTTCTCTAAGTATATAATCAACAGTAATACATAGAACTTCAGAAGCACTTATAGGCTTGTCGTGATCAACAAACTCATTATTAGGTTCTTTTTCAAGCTTGACTCTAAAATATGCTATAAAAGGGTGAAATAGAGCTAATTGCTTCTCTGCTACTTGCAATATTTTTATATTATCAGATATGCTGTAAAAAAAGAAAACTTTAGATTTAAAGTAATATATAAGTAGAAAACTGCAATGATAATTTAATACTTTTGTTCAAACTTTTGCCTCTTAAACTTCTCGTTTGTGTTATGAAAGATTTTGACTATATATTCAGCAAAATCTTCACTAGCACCTGAAAGTGTAAAATTTTACATTTTATATTACTTATCTTTATAAATCACTCATAATATAAAAAAGAAATTTTATAACCAATACATTATACTTAGACTTCACCTAACCTAATTTATAGGTAACATGTATTTTCATAAAGTTCTGGTAAAAGCACTATGTACTAGTTATGAAAATTTTATATATATATATATATAATGTATATCTATAGAAAGAACATACAAAATAGACTAATAAAAGTAAGGTAACAACATAATTGTAAAATAAATGCTTCATTACCAAGCACCATAAAATCTTCTTTAGTTAATTTATGCAATTCATCAGTTGATATCTTTCTTTTCTTGCATTCTTTTATTAATGATTGAGCTCCGATGTTGCGTAATAACATTTTGGTTTGTTCGGTAAATCCATGCTCCTGATATCGACTATTCATTTTGTAAAAGAGAAATACTTCTAAAAGTTAATCAGGAACACCGAAAATTTGTACTTCCATCAACTACCGCCAAAGGAGCAAGACTACCAACAGAGAGGGGAACGTGAGAGCGGCCAACACGGTGATTTCGACGATACCGACTTTCCGCACTGGGAAAAGGCGCCATCTGCATCCATTTTGAGAGGAGAACTACGATGCTACATCCACTTTCAGGTTTCGGCGGTAAAACCTGTATGTGGTGGCAGTCCGTGCTACATCCATTTTTAGGCGGTTTATGTCCGTGCTACAATCATAATAACGTACTTGACAAGCACGGTCTCGCACATTGTTACACGTTTATAACATGAATTAACATGTTAATATGTGCAAAAAAAAAGAATTGACATTGTGTATGATTAATATCATGAAGATCATACGAAGTAATTAGCTGCCGGTAAGTGCTGCCAACCCGAAGTATGAGGGTAGATTGGATTGAGACAAACATAAAAGTCCCATACCATTTTGCGAGATTCGCAATAATTATCGAGTTATTAATGACAGAAATTTGAGGAGTAAAAGCGCACCGACATAGATGTTTCGAAAAGCGTTGCAGCTGCTCGGGGCAGCGATCATGAATCTTTTCCCTAGCATGAACTAATAAAAAGTGAAAGACTTCTGTGAATCAGTGAAAAATGAAAAATTTTATACGAATTTGTGAAAATCGAAACATTTCACACGACAATTGAGTCGTTCAACATGGCAGTTGCGCGTTCTGGATAATTCAATGAATACCAAAGAAATCAAAATGATCAAAATAATAATGTCCGTGTAGTCCGAAGGATATTACGTGACACGCAAAATCCGTTTGATATAATATCCAAAGAAAATCTTTCAAAATATCTATGTACAGGTAATATAAACCTTATTCACCGACGAGATATACTACAAAGACTGACGGCCTTACGGGATTTAGCGTACCAGAGAAATTTCCCTGGTGAGGCACCCGGGCGAAAGAGACCGTCTCGCATTTAGCGCAGTAAAATTTAATGGGAACTAATACTTTTCAATCCTTTTCTTCGGATCAAAAAGATTCAGAATTCAGACATATTCAAAATGTCAATACTTTTTAATACGTTTCAATTCGACATTTTATACAGGGAAGCAGGACGAAAGGAATGGGATGCGGGCAACGATACATTATGCGTCTCCAGACGTGTCAAATCGTTTATTATAGAGGATACTGATACGGCAACATGTATTCGAATATTTAATCGTCCCATGGACCACTTGTATATAATAAAAAAAAAAAAACGCGGATAAATGAACGATTAGTATCAATTTTTCCTTTTCTTATAGAGCAATGAAAGAATAAATCAGTATCAGTATCGAAAATCGAATACCGATTAGTACCATAAATCAGTGTCAGAAAATTGTCCAATGACAATTTATTCTCATGTAGCACGGACTTCCACCACATGCAGATTTTACCACCAAGACCTAAAAGTGGATGTAGCATCGTAGTTCTCCTCTCGAAATGGATGTAGATGGCGTCAATTTCCAGTGCGAAAAATCGGTGTCGCCGAAAACGCCATGTTGGCCTCTCTCAGCTTTCTCTCTGCTACCAATATAAAAAGTTTATGGGGCTTGACTGTGTTCCAATATTTCACGATCAGCACTAAAAATCTATAATATACGTGACATAAACTATGTATTTTCAGTACTGGCAGTGAATTTTGGAACACAGCCAAATTTATACCGTTTCTATGCAGCTTTACCAATCTACCAATCAAATTTAAAGTTTGGACTTTTATTCTCGAAAATTTGTGAAAAATATCGTATACGATATTTCATCAATGGGGCGATTTAATTGGCTGAGAATCATAATATCTACTGACATTCATGAAAAATCATTCATTCATTCAATAAATGTCTGTGCGCTGGAAAATCCTAGGCTAACGCCAACCCCTAGATCCTATGTAATCTGCGTGAATAAAGTATTTGGAATCAATGACTATTCCAAGCATGAAAAATAATGTCGTATGCGACATTTTTCAAGAATACGGATCCTATTACAAAATAGGTTTTGGAAATTCTGGTTTTAGTTTTAAGGTAGGCTGTATAAAGGCTCGTCTACATTAGCTGTAAGAGTAAGGCTGTAAGGTTGCAAGACACGAAATGAAATATTTTCATTCGCTGACAGCTTACGTTGCAGCCTTACAGCCTTACTCTTACAGCTATTGTAGACGAGCCTTAAAGGTCATTCTATAATACGTGTCGTAAGTTATAAGCCTTAAGAATTGGCGAATCACAGTCGATTATTACAAAAATAATCGGCTATAATTGGTCAGTTCTTACGGCTTGCGGCTTACAACACATATTGTAGACCAGGCCTAAAGGCTCGTCTACAATAGCTGTAAGAGTAAAGCTAAGACTCCATGCATGCGGTGAGCTCCGGCAAACGGCTGCGGTGACCAATCAGGAGACAGACGCATGCCGGAGCTTGCCGCAACCGGACTTGCGCCTCCCTCCTGATTGGTCACCGCAACCGTTTGCCGCAACTCACCGCATGCATGGAGTCTTAGCTTAACTCTTACAGCTAATGTAGACGAGCCTTAAGAAGAATAGATCACGCTGGGACTTCTATTAATCTTTTATAAAAAGAAAAAGAAACGTGAGCTGAGACGTACACGTGGGTGAGGTTTGAATTATTTATTGAAATATTTTCTTTTAAATAAAATTCAATATATGTGAATGAAAATAAGCTGTTGAAACAAGATGAAAACCAAACCAAATCGTCATAAGGAAACGAACACTTTTAAGGTATATATAAAGTTGATCAAAATAAGGTTAATCCAACTATGATTATGCTTTTCAACCAGTCTTTTCTTACAGTTCAAATCGTTTTCTGAAAGAGTGACTGAAATTGACATAGATGTTTTTCATCGTGTGGCACATCGAAATGAAGCTAGTTTTGAAGAAATCGAAACTTATTTTCATGGAACACTACAGAAATGGAATGTTCTTAATTTAACGGATGGTTATACTGATTTTAAAAAGAAAGTACGGGATATTGTCACATTGCCTCAATTAATTCACAAAAAGCAATATGTAGTTGACATACTTTTGGAATATTTAAAAAAAGAGGATTCTTTATTTCTGCAACCAATATTGGAGTAAGTACACATAAAAGCAGACGACATAGAATATTGCATGTAATTAAAACAGCTATGAACTTATGGATGTTTATTTTAAAAACGCATATACCGGGTGTTTCAGACCACCCGGGTTACCGGGTCATTTTTTTGTTGACGCGACATTTTAGAGAAAAATATTTCAGACAAAAGTTATAGGGTTTCAAAGGATCTATTTACTGACACTATGAATTTGACCTTGGAATAACCTTGAAACCTTAAAAAATCCAGTCAATCAACATAAAAATCTTAAATGGAAATTGTGATTTTTTATTACACTGTCTTTTTCCACCAATTAATTTGAACAACTTTTGTCTAAAATATTTTTTCATTTGCCTAGTATTTTTCTAGATATTGAAGGAAAACTTGATAACTTTTTCAATATTTAACTTACGATATTTCGCTAACTAGTTATTGGAAGAAAAAGTGGTAGTAGACTTTTTTGCTCTATTTAGTCTCAAGAATATATTTTTACAATAGCGTCCTGACTTTTGTTAACTTGCTGATTTTCGGAAACTTCAAAATCATCAAATGAACCAAATTCAGGGTGCTATTGGAACAATATATTCTTGAGACTAAATGGAGTAAAAAAGTCTCGTACCACTTTTTCTTCTGACAAATAGTTAACGAGATATTGTGAATTAAATATTGAAAAAGTTATCAAGTTTTCCTTAAATATCTCAAAAAATATTAGGTAAATAACAAAATGTTTCAAACAAAAGTTGTTAAAATTAATTGCTAGAAAAAGATGATGTAATAAAAAATTGAGGTATTCATTTAAGATTTTCATGTTTATCTTGACTGGGCTTTTCAAGGTTATCCCAAGATCAAATTCATAATGTCAGTAAATAGATCCTTTGAAGCCCTATAACTTTTGTCTGAAATCTTTTACTCTAAAATGTCGCGTTAATGAAAATATCGGGTGACCCGGGTGGTCTGAAACACCTGGTATACAGGGTGTTCATTTCAAAACTTTCCAGCTAATTATCTCGAAAACTATGAAAGATATTAAAAAAAGCTAAAACACGTGTTCCATGATTTCGAAGGGGAATGAGAATGGCATTATCAGTTTTTTATTTGGAGGGCATTTTCATAGTTTTCGAGATTTTTTACCTGTTATGTTTGAAATTTAGCAGCCTGTGTATATATATATATATATATATATATACACACACATATGTACACATATACATACATACATACATACATATATATATATATATATATATATATATATATATATAATTTGATTCTTTTTTTCAATCCCCTTTATAGGTTGGTAGTAGCCATAGCAAGAGATCTTCAGAAAGATTTTTATGAATATTTCCCACAATTTTTATCTGAAATAATTTCTTTATTACAAACAAAAAATACAGACCAGATAGAATATACATTCACTACTCTGGCATACTTGTTTAAATTTTTATGGCGGTATTTGATAAGAAATGTAAAAACTGTTGTTCCTCTATTGTTGCCATTATTAGCTGACACACAACCAGTCTATATAAACAGATTTGCTGCAGAAAGTTTTGCCTTTGTAGTTCGTAAAATTAAAGATAAAGACTCTTTTTTAATATTAATATTACATATTTTGGAGGATAATACAAGTGTGATATCTGGCTGTGGCAAATTATTATTTGAAGTTATATCTGGTATTCCAGGACAATTTCATTCTTGTGCTGAGGAAATGTTAACACTTTATTTCAATGCTCTGCAAGATAAGTCTGTTAATCAAAAGCTGACCTATGAAGTATTAAAAGAAATTGTTGTGTGTATAAAACAAAATATATATCCACAAAAATGTATTGTTATGTGGAATGCTATATTACAAGTAATGGATACATTTATATTTGTTGAAAAATCAGAGCAATCACTGGAGTCTTGTAAGAGAGAAAATCCCTTAATTTTGTTGCTACAACTTATACATACCAATATCAGTTATAAAAATGGAAAGCTTGTAACTGATGCTACATCTCTGATAAAAAAGTTGATGGTTATAATTGATACATTCAATCAAGATAATAGTATTATACAAGAAGCTATTAATGTGTCAGTTGCTATTCTTTTAGCATCTAATATTAAATTAATGCAAGAAAATACAAGTCAACTATTACTTAAGATTATGGCACTGAACAATGTGGAATTATTATACTATGCTGTTGAAAATTTGATAGACTATTCTTTATTTGAGATGTTAATTTTACCTCATATTTTGCAGCGTAGTATCTCTGCTGGATTTGATAGTAAGGCATTACTTCTGTTTGCTAAAATAATTTTTGCAAAAGCATCACCTTGCCTTAGTAGTATAACTCTAGACAAATGGAAGAAATATATTTTAGATATACGAAATGTCAGACATGAAAGTATAAATTATATGTTAGTTGAATTGACAACGTTATCTACTGATGTTACTTCACTTGATGCAATAAGAACTTTAATAATTCTGCCACACTTAAAACCTTTGTGTGAAGAATTTAAAGATACATTAAAGACTGAGCTACTATCTTTATATAAACAAATATTGAAGTATGATAGTGTGGAAGATATCAGGAATATTAATAAAGTATCTTTTATATTTTTATTGACATTAGAATCGATAATACACATATTAAAGCCAAATGATTTTCACGAGTTCTTGCTAAAATCTGACATGAAAATAGTCGACCTTATTGAAAAATATTACGAAAATAAATATATTTTAAACTCAATAGACCTTTGTTTGACGTACTTCGCAGCATCAGAGTATCACAAATATTACATCAATCTTGCATCATTTGATATGTTACATAAAAATATAGTAAAAAAAATGAGTTCACCTTATAGCAATGTTCGGTTGACTGCAGCGCATTTATATTCTTTATTTGCTAATGTCGAAGGTCTGGAATGTCAGATGCAAAATAATGGAAAGAGTGCTATGGAGCTTGTTTATTTAGCTGAATGTAAATCTGCAACTGTACAAACGTACCGTGATAAGTTGTTGCACTTGCAAGCTTTAGAATTTCAGAGCCATGCACTAATTAATCTAGATCCGAAGTATTATGAGTTTCCATTACGATACTTGATAGGTAATATGTATGTCAATTTCTCTTTACTCTGGGAACCTGTGAGTATAATTATAGCTAGTTATGGCAACAAAAGATGTCAACAGTTTTGGCCAACATTTCTTGCCGAAATAACATCTAAAAATGAACCCGAAATTGAATGGAAACCGCCGTTTCATTGTCACATCATTTCCTCGTTAGTAACATCGATAGAGAAACACGATGACAAACCTGACTTCGAAAACCACAAAATTCTTCTTTGGAAATGTATGACACATTTCTCACATTATGCCGAATCAAGAAATAGAGACTTAACCGTATTGTTCATTGACTTTGTAAATATGAATTTTTTCAAATCTAATTCAGAAGACGGTAAGTCTTGTAACATTGAGAAACATAAAAAGTTGTCCGACACATGTAACGACATGGAAGTTGAAAGTGTCGATGAAGAAGAGGATGAAAACAATACTGTTGCAAAAGCTACATTGACAAATAAGACGAATAAAAATTACAAAACGAAGCTTTTAATTGCTCAAATGGAGATATTTGGCAGAGTACTAAATCCAAAAGTGTTATATAGAGAAGCAGAGATGCATCAAATTTACTTGGATTTACTTTGTTCGAAGAATACCGATATACAAAAAGCGGCTTTAAATTGTCTCTTTATATATAAATATAATTATCTTCTGCCGTACAAGGAATCTTTGTACGGTTTAATAAGTGAGAAGAATCTTAAAAACGAACTTGCACGCTTCAAACTGGACAAAGAAAGTAATATGATTCAGGAGGAACATCGCGAGAATCTTATACCGATTATAATGAGGATTATTTATGCGAAAATGATCATGAAAACCGGCATGAGAACTGGCGGAAAGGCCGGTGGATTTGCACGGCGTAAAATCATATTGCGTTTTTTGGCTGGCACACAGGAAAACGAGATGATTACATTCGTCAAAATGGCATTTAGATCGTACATGTCATTAGAAATGAATCAAGCGTTCAGTTTGAAGCAACACGCTAAAAAGATCGTCGACACGATTGATCTGAGCAACATTATGCCACCCAAACGCATGCAAAGCGCGGTAAATTTACTGGCTATAGTAATGGAACAGTTTGGCGGAAAAATGTCGACGAAATTACTGCCGCATTTATTCGGGATACTAATTTGCATTTTGGCCGAGGCTACCGGGATTCTGCGGAGATCAGAAGAGGTTTACGCAGGATACTTGCCGATAATTAAAAACGTGAGGACCAATTGTATCGGTGTACTGGCTAGGTTTTTCGTACACTTCGAAGAGTACGACTGGAAGCAGCACGAGATAGATGCGGTCTTTGACGTAGCGATATTCCCTTGGTTACCAAAACTACCCGTTGAGAGTATTCACAGTCCTACGGCTTTATTGAAACTCTTTATAGCATGGGGCCAGAACCCTCGGTATTATCCGTTATTTGTAAAGCATCAGGAGGATAATAAGTCTGTCAGCCCGCTTCCTTACATCATGCAACTTATTTCGAACCCCAAGACGCATCCATCTGTTATCAACGCCGTTCTGGAGACGATCGAAAAGATGTTGACGCTACAGGATTATAGGAAATCTAACGAGGATACGGGCGAGATGCAAATCGATTCACCGTTCTTACCGCTAATACCGATACTCACGAATCTAATCGAAGTGGAAGAGAAGATATTCTCGACAGGAATTAATTACGGCTCCGCGATTCTTTTGCCACACATCCCTCACATTCTGGAATTCATCAAGAGCAGACTCAAGAAGAGGTCCAACAAGGGCGTAAGCAGGATCGAGTTAGCCATACTGTCGCGAATCTCTGAATTTGTCACTGACGCAGAAACGTGCGATATGTTGTTGGCGCTTATATTACCGATATTGATAAGAAAGGCTATGCATAATAACGAGGAGGCTGTTACGGAATTGCTGACGACCGTCATAAACCTTGTGAAAATTGTGAACAGACCAGAGATTCATTTGCGTGCCATTGCGCCACTGATGGGTCTCACCTCAGATATAAGTATTCGCCGACTTCTCATACAGCTATACAATACCATCGCTGAGAAGTCCACGGGAGAAAATCGTGAGACGATAACGCGCGACTGCAATGTTCTGATCGCACTTAACGCATGGGACCACAGGTGGATCGATCAGCCAGACTTCCAGAAACGACTGGACGCTTTCGGGGAAATTAACGACATGGTAGAGAAGAACACGATTACGCTGGAATTTGGCGTGGCTGTAATATACAATTGCTTCTACTTCCTGAAGGCCGAGTCGGATCTGGCGATAAGGGATTACTCCGGCCAGTGCTTGAAGCTCGTCGCACCGAGACTAGCGAAGGAGCACCAGAATAATGCTGTAAATAGGCGTTATTTGATGGACGATACCATTTTGGTACTCACGAGAAGAGGAATCGTGAGTAAGAACGAAGCCGTTCGCTTACAGTCGATTGCACTTATAGGACACATGGCATTGGAATGCTCGGATGTGCATCCTGTTTTGCGGGATCTGTCTCTGCTCGCTAATCGAGCCGACCCCGAAGTTGATTTCTTCGAAAACATGCAGCATCTACAATTGCACAGAAAGGCACGCGCATTATTAAAATTCTGTGCGCTCGCTAAGACATTAGAGAAGCCGATCAATCCTAGAACATTGATGCAATTCATTCTTCCTCTTTGCTCGTCGTACTTGTGCAACGAAGCCTACGTTCATAAGAACAGCATCGTTGATGCTGCTATTGAGACTGTCGGAATAGCGTGCAGACTTTTACCATGGCATCATTACGAGATCATCTTGAAACATTATTTAAGCAAACTGAAAAGTTCTGTAGAGTTTCAAAAGCAAATCATTAGAATAATCGTAGCGATACTGGACGCCTTTCATTATGATTTTTCGAAATATAAGCCATCAGAAGAAATTACTAAAGAAACTAAAGAAACGGAAAGTAACGTTGTTCCTGTCGATGAAGAAGAAATTAGTGCAAGGGCCGATGAAAATGTAAATCTCGAAGATGTGACACAAGAAGCTGAAGAGGAATTAGAGAAAGTATTGAATGACAACGCTGAAAATATGGAGGAAATGATCGAGAAAGATGGAGCGAAAACGGGGAACGTGCTGATAATTGAGAAACAAACGTTGCTTTCTCAGTATGGAGCGAAAAGAGTAATATTCAGTATATCGAATGGCTTGTTACCGCAATTACATCGTTCTATTGTGGCTAGAACTCGGCAGGACAGTAGTCACAAGATTAACAGGAAAAAGATTGTATCCGATACGGAAGAGGACGATTTATTGCGAGTTCCTATTGCTCTCGCACTTGTGAAATTATTGCAGAAAATGCCCGAGAATGTTCTAGATGCAAATTTGCCGGGGTAAGTGTGTAACAACATCTGACAGTGTGGTCATCAAGATAATGTATCATTCCATGTCCTAATGTAGATGAATTAATATTTTCAGGATTTTTATGAAATTATGTGCGTTTCTGAAATCTCGTATGGAATCAGTTCGACGTGTGACTCGCGAGATACTGCAAAAGATTATGATCACATTGGGTCCAAATTATCTTCATTATCTTTTGAAAGAGACGAATACACTGTTAACGAGAGGTTTCCAGGTGCATGTCCTTGTGTACACAGTCCAGTCTGTACTATCTGCATTGAAGCCATATTTTCAGAAGTTCGACATTAATCATAATTTACAAAGCATTCTATCTGTAAGTATTATCACGGTTGCGCAAATCTTGTTATATAATCTTGTGACATGAATCTTATGATATAAAATGTATCTTTCTGTATAACGTTGTAATTTTTATATAATATTTATAGATATTATCCAATCATTTTTATGTTTAGGTATGCAAAGTTGATCTGTTTGGATTAACTGCGGAGGAAAAAGAAATAACCGGTATTGTTAAAAATGTATCAGAGGCGAAAAGTACCAAGAGTTTCGATATCTTACGTATATTGGCAGAATTTATAACGGAATCTTGTTTATTGGATTTGATATTGCCGTTGAAGGAAGTGCTGATGAAAACACACTCGCATAAAACAGTACATAAGATTGTAGAATGCCTGCGAAATGTAACTCTGGGTTTAGCAGACAATACTTACATTCCACTGGAACAAATGCTTATATTTCTTTACGGTATTATCTCAGAAAGTATACCGGATCTTATCCCTGAAAAGGAAAATAAAAAGCTCACGGAAGAGGAAACGAGAGGATTAGTGCGACAAAAGCCAGATTGTTTTATCATACCGCCAGAACCCAAAAGTAGGATAGGTGTTAAAGCTGCAGCAAAAACTACTAGAAGTACTAATGTTCACGTAATGGTGGAATTTGGTTTGAAACTTTATCACATATTATTGAAACGGGAGAAAGTTACCAGCACAGAATACAAATCTCACTTAGAACCTTTTGTACCACTTTTGAGTAATTGTTTAAATTCTCAACATGTTAAGGTATTTCAACGGATATCTATCATGAAACTCTGCTATTTGTTTCAGTTTAGATAATTTTTTTCACAAAAAAAATTTATTTTCAGCTAAGTACTGTAGCGATACAATGTTTGAATTGGATGCTTAAAATGAACATGGCTTCGATACAAACGTCGATATCAAACATCTGTGATGCCATGTTCGGTATTTTACACAAATATTCTGCTGTCGGTTTAGGTAGAGGAGATAATTTTGACCTCGTGATGGCCACATTTAAATGCATGTCCGTAGTCGTCCGTGATGTGAAGCATTTCACCATAGACATCGATCAATTAAAGCTTCTTATTCTATATGCGGAACAGGATCTGTACGAAAGCGATAAACAAGCTACCGCATTCACCTTATTAAAAGCTATAATTCACCGGAAAATGATTGCTCCCGAAATGCATCCTGTTATGGAACAAGTAGCCATGCTGAGTGTCACCTCAGAGTTGGAGCACGTTAGATTGCAGTCGCGTTCTGTGTTTTATTCGTATCTGATGGCATATCCACTTGGTCAACATTTGGACAAACACATATCTTTTTATCTAAATCAGCTAAGTTACGAGATGCGGCCAGGTCGGTTGAGCGCATTAGAAATGATTCATACCATAATCACAAGTTTCCCTCTAGTGAGTATTCTATATCTTCTTTACATACTACTACTTAAGTAAA
Source organism: Harpegnathos saltator (assembly GCF_003227715.2). Classification (NCBI taxonomy): domain Eukaryota; kingdom Metazoa; phylum Arthropoda; class Insecta; order Hymenoptera; family Formicidae; genus Harpegnathos; species Harpegnathos saltator. Next base: position 298,812 of record NW_020230042.1, read on the forward strand.
GACACGAATATTCAATTTTAATTTAATATATGATTTATTAACGAATAATTTTGAAATATATTGCAGAAAACTTTAATTGCAAAATCAGGACCTATATTTCTGGTGACCGGTGTAAGATTAATAAACGACGATGATCCGATTTGTCGTAAGCTTAGTGCTAAATGTATAAAAGAAATGATAAACCGGTTACCTCCCAATGAGAGAAACATGCTATTCGACATAGTTTTTAAATGGCTAAATGATGTTAAGGTAATAACTGATTGTTGTGATTCTTTGAGCAATAAGCTTCTTTAAGACAAACTGATGAGAATTTTTTTCTTTCTTTTTTTTATAAAAACAAACTCTAACTTAAGTATTCTTATTTGTCTTGAAAGGTTTTTTTTTTTTTTCTTTTTATTAATAGTCATGACAAATAATTATAAAGAGTAAATTATAAAATATTCGTTTAAACTTTAACACTTTTTTAAACACAATTTCAGATAACACATCGAACATTAGCAGCGCAACTATGTGGCATATTTGTAACAGTCGAAAAAGATGAATTTGATTCACGGTTGAAAGTAATTTTACCATTGCTACTGAAACAGTTTTATACAGATTTCTCTGCTTCTGACAATACAGAGCCTGGACCATTCGTACTGCTAAATAATCCAAGTGATACACAGACGAAATGTCCCAATATAAAAGATCCAGAAAGGATGAAAGATCATCATTTATTTCAAGTATTACAGTTGCTGTTAAAGATGTCTGCACATTGCACATCTTTCCTCACGAATGAGAAACACAACGATTTCGTTTGTTCCTTCGCCGGTAAATTATTTCTACTGAAACGAATAGTTATTTTTAACAAAGCAAAAATTGCATTTTTGTTTCGTGTTCCAGAATATAGTCAGTCCTTGTTAGGTCATCCGCATATTTGGGTTCGATTAGCAGCCGCACAGTTAATTGGTTTTATTCTGGCTACTCTTGACATTGATAGGATCGTGGAACTTCTAAATAATCCGAAGAGTGAAAAATCACATAATGGTTACATATATTCGAATCCCACTGATACCATAAGAAGGTTAACTCTAGATTTAGTGGCACAAATCCATCCTGACATGACATTTGAAGAGTTAGCGGATCAAGTTGTGAAAAATCTCATTTTTATCGCGAAAATACTAAAATCAATTGATAACCGGACCGTCGAAAGTGGCACACAAAATGATGAAAACAAAACAAAGGAGAGTAACAATTTATCTCTTCCTTGGCTCGTCAGAAGATTGAGAAGAGTTGTTAATTTAGAAATAACACAAACTCCTAAATCAACATCAGTGGTAAGATCATTCATTTTACAGATGTTTATAATCCTGAACAGTATAAAAAATGTTTTGAAATTGTATAAATAATGATTTTAGAGAACCGCAGTGTTTAAATGTATTGCTGGTATAGTGGCTACAATACCTGTAGAACATTTAAACGTGATACTTTTTAGTATTATGTCACCATTAGTTCGAGAGATAGCTATGACAACAGAACAGAACAGAGAACAGAATGCCGAATTACGTCGACTTGCTAAGGAAGTAACTTCCATGATTAAAAAATCTATAGGTAATGAACAATATATCCAATTATTAAATCGTGTGCAACAACAACTCGATGTTAAGAGAGCGGAAAGAAAGAAAGTTCGCGCGCAACAGGTAAACTATTTATTTCTTTATGTCTTTATTAATTCTTTATAATACATATGTATACAGGGTGGCCCACGTAAAGTGTTATAAGTCCATAACTTCAAAAATTTATCAAATCAACAAATTGTTTCTAAGGAATTTTCATGTATTCGAGAGGCCTCTCTAACTGCATAAACGTAAAGTCGCCCACGCTTGCCCTTTAAGGGGGAACGGGGGTAACTTCATAATTTTAAATGGAACCCCCTATAAAATATTGCATATTTGGATTCTACGTGAAAAAACAAGTAAATTTTATATGAAACATTTGTTTGGAAAATGCTTCTATCAAAAGTTATTAGCATTTGAACCTTTAGCAATTTCATTCATGATTGAACTCCATTGACGCAAAGTTGCATTCGCGATACAACAAAAACAAAAAAGACCTTATAGTACATACTTGATGTTAACCAAAAGAAACCCGATGAATGTGTTTATTCATGTTTCTTTTGATTAACATCAAGTATATACTCTAAAGTTTTTTTTTTTTTTTTTATCGCGAACGCAACTTTGTGTCAATGGAGTTCAATCATGAATGAAATCGCTAAAGGTTTAAATGCTTTTGATAGAAGCATTTTCCAAACAAATGCTTCAGATAAAATTTACTTTTTTTCCCGTAGAATCCAAATATGCAACATTTTATAGAGAATTCCATTTAAAATTATGAAGTTACCCTCTTAAAGGGGAAGCGGGGGCGACTTTACGTTTATGCAATTAGAAAGGCCTCTCGAATACATGAAACTTCCTTATGAACAATTTGTTGATTTGATAAATATTTTTAAAGTTATGGACTTGTAATACTTTATGTGAGCCATTCTGTATATACCATATATCTTTTACAAAGAAATATGTTTATACTTGACACTTTATATACATAATGATTATTTTTATTGCAGTTTGTTGTTAATCCTGATTTAGCCGCCAAACGTAAACTAAATATGCAACAAAAGAAAAAAATAGCAAAGAAAAAGAAAACATGCATTGTTCCGAACTTGAAATCAGATTCGCGTTTTTCTTGTCCGCCTTGAAATCTTCCCGCGGATAGATTAAAAAATCTATAAATAATGAAAAATACATCAAATTCCTAAATCGTGTGCAACAAAAACTCGATGTTAAGAGAGCGGAAAGAAAAAAAGTTCGCGCGCAACAGATAAACTATTTATTTCTTTATGTCTTTATTAATTCTTTATAATACATATGTATATATAACATATATCTTTTATAAAGAAATAGGTTTATACTTAACACTTTATACTACACTGTATACATAATGATTATATTTATTGCAGTTTGTTGTTAATCCTGATTTAGCCGCTAAACGTAGATTGAATAAACAACAAAAGAAGAATAGCAAAAAAAAGAAATACATGTAATATAAATATCGTGATATATATGTATACTATATGTATCATGATATATGTGTATACTATATATATATATATATATTATATATATATATATATATATATATATATATTATATATATATATATATATATATATTAGTAGGAACAAATTGCGACGGCCCATCTTTCTTTCTGTGTCTATCCCAAAGCAATTTTAACTTTGCCTCTTCTGTAGCTTCAATATTACGAATCTTAGCCCTGCAAAATTTTTTTTCAATAAAAATTGCTTTCTTCTTTCTTTACTAAGTGTGTTCACACATTAATATTATATATCATGTTCAACTTATAAATAATTGTATATATATATATATATATATATCTTAAGTATAAACCTATTTCTTATATATATATATAGTGCACATCTACTATATATATTGTACATATCTGTTTTTATATGTATGTATGGAAAATATATAGTTACATAAAGAAGTTATTTGTACATAATTAACCGTTACTGGTATTAATATTTCACTTTTTTCATAATAAACTTTTATTTAAATGTACGTATCAATTGTTGAGTTAATACGCGTAATTTGTTTACTACTGACATCAATTTCAAAAGGTTATGTGTATGTACAATCAACTTTTACTTTTGAAAAGTACATGATAAATTAATAAAATAAACAAATTTAAAATCTCCTAAATTGCTTTTTAAATCTCTCGTAATGATAATCATCTGTCGCCTTTTCCCCATTATCTTTTCGCTTTCCTCGTATATCTTCCTTAGTAACGCATTTTTTCTTATCATCAGAATCTTGTCGTGATTTTTGGAAATCCGAGTCTTCTATGTTAACTAAAATTGCATATAATGAGATATATAATTATTCTAACTCACAGATTAATTTATATCTTTTTTTACAATAATCAGTTTAATCAGAAGAATAAGGAGATTCATACATCTATTGTGCTGTACAAAATTTACAGCCATATTAGTAGGAACAAATTGCGACGGCCCATCTTTCTTTCTGTGTCTATCCCAAAGCAATTTTAACTTTGCCTCTTCTGTAGCTTCAATATTACGAATCTTAGCCCTGCAAAATTTTTTTTCAATAAAAATTGATTTCTTCTTTCTTTACTAAGTGTATTCACACATTAATATTATATATCATGTTCAACTTATAAATATTTACTCTATGCCGAGGTCTACTTCTGGAATACCAGAGAGCATTTGATTTGAAAGCATCTCCTCACTGCGATGAGCTGAACTTTGTCTTAAATGTTCCGGTACTGCTCGTAATGCTGCCTCTTCTGGTGAACAATATGATCCTTTTTCATTATTTGTACCATTTGTTACATCATTATTATTTTTGCTTTTACGTTTGGATAATTCTTCTTCTATATATTTGACCCTAAAAACAATTGTATTAGGTTGTGATATAATACACCCTTACCAAATTATATAAACAAGTAATATAAACATGTGTTTACATCTGTATACATACATTTCTTCATCTTCATCACGTTTATTGGTCTCTGCATTAAATTGTGTTCCAATACCGGTATCATAAGCATCATTCTGTCTATGTTTTGTATTTTTCAATACAGCCATATTTACTATCCCACCAGTTTTCATATTAAAGGGATCTGACTAGATTAACATGAACTTGTGTGTTATAATTTTTCGTGTCATTATTGATATTATAAACATATGTATTAGATATCTTACCATTATTACATCAGATGCAACATTTTCTCCAAGAGCTAAACCAACAACATTGATACCTGTCGGTCTTTCACGAAGCTTTTGAACAATTTTCATTTCTTCAACTTTTTCCCTAAAATAATTTTTTTTTATAATTATATGCACCAAATTGTTAATACTTTTCTAACGAGGGATATATGTAGTATACCTGAGGGATGTTTTCTCACTTTCGCTCTCATCATCGTCTGAGATGTCACGTTTCCTTAATGGCTTCCTTTTTTTCTTTTTAAATTGAATATTAGGCGTTTCTTCGTCACTACCCATATCTTTTTAATATATAAAACAATATTTGAATAAAATTGCAAATATAAAAGTTAACATAGAGGTTAAAACTGTTTCTTCTGCTGAGATTACGTATAGAAGTTGAACTCAACCAATCAAATTAATTGGAGCTACGCATGGAAAATTACTGTAGATCCCTAGAAAATAAATTCTCCTGTTGGATATAGAATCACCGTATATCCATCGAACGCAATGTAAAGCCAGCGGCACACGGTGCTTGTTTTCGTGCTGGATTGCTTGCTGGATGAAAAAATGCGTTGTGATTGGTACATTTCCGAAGATGGATGGAAATGCACCAATCAGAATGCAGTATTTTCATCCAGTAAGCAATCCAGCACGAAAACAAGCATCGTGTGCCGCTGGCTTAATATACATCGCCGGCTGCGTTCCGATATTCCATGCCAGAACTAAAACTCTATAACATACGTGACATAAACTATGTATTTTCAGTACTGGCAGTGAATTTCGGAACGCAATCACCGTGTGAGATACATGAAATAATTGCAGCATCGGCGACATCGACATCAATCGTCTGTTTCGGAGTTACGTTTGCCATCGTTATTATATTAACGGATAATCATGAGTTGTGGTTTCGTTACTTGCGGACCGAACGAAGCACTCGTCGTTTCAGGTAATTAAACAAAAAGTATTGTTACATGCGATATTTATTTTATTGATATGGCCGCGTGCCAATTTAATCATTCATAAAAATGGGAGGAGCATTCTTGTTTGTGAGATAATTGAGGAAACACCGTGGTGGGGAAACTCAGAAATATATAGAATCAATAAGGAACAGCTACACCTATTAGATTAATCTGATAATATCTACTGTGCAAGGAGATGAAGCAATAATTAGATACTATATTCATTGCTTACATGAAATATATAACTTACTACCTACCTGTCATTTATAAATATATATTACTTCTTACTACTATTAATTGTATGCTAACGTTATTCTGATATAGATGTATTCATGCAACTTTTTAGCTTTTTTTACAATTTATATACACATCACTATTTAACACTACTATATGAACTTTTGGTTCAAGGATGCTGCTACAGCAAACCACTTTTGGTACCTGGAGGTCGAGTATTTGTTTGGCCTATTGTACAACAAGTACAAAAGTAAGTGTTACATAAAAGTTGCAAATGAGATAAATTATAATATAGGTTTTGGATAGATTATATGTGTCTTATTTTTGTAGAATTTCTTTGAACACAATGACTTTACAAGTTGAAAGTCCAACAGTATATACCTGTCAAGGTGTACCAATATCTGTTACAGGTATAGCACAGGTAATTAGAAAAAATTATTTTTTAAATTAAACTTTTATAATTATATATTTTATTTAAATACTATAACGATATAAATTAGTTACTTATTAGTAATATATGTGTATATAAAAAAATAACAATACATAATTTAGAACAATAAAAGCATAATATTTCATATATATTATCATATATTATATATTTTGTCTATTTTAGGTAAAAATTCAAGGACAAAATGAAGAAATGCTTTCTACTGCATGTGAACAATTCCTTGGAAAATCTGAGGAAGAAATACATAATATAGCTCTTGTTACCTTAGAAGGACATCAACGGGCTATAATGGGCAGTATGACGGTAGAAGTAAGTGTAATAACAGCATAATTAGCCATATAAAAAGCAGTAGTTTCTTTTTACATCTGGTTTTTATCAATAAATATATATAAGTACATATAACTATACTTAATTACAAAAAAAAAACTATAATTGAGAGTTGAGCTTTATATTATTCTTTTATTGCAGGAGATTTATAAGGATCGTAAAAAATTTAGCAAGGAGGTCTTTGAAGTTGCAAGCAGTGACTTGGTTAATATGGGCATTACTGTGGTGTCATATACATTGAAAGATATCCGTGACGAGGAAGTAAGTATAGTGTTATTATATGAAAACAAATTATTACAATAAAAAGACACAACCATAAATTACAAAACTATATAACCCAAGTATAGATATTCAGAAATTCTTATTTAGAAACATACCAATACGTACACAAACTTTATGCACAATTGTAGCTATCTACAGAACATAATTGACTAATGAAGATACATTATTCAGTATATTATTCATGTATATAGTATTTAAGATCAACACATCATACAAAATAATATCCAAAAGACCCCCTTTAAACGATTAAATATACTTGTTATTAAATAGATATTAATTTATGAGTTGATGTAGTTAGATCTTGTACATGGTAAATATTGAATACCTTTTTGTTTTGCTACTTGCAGGGGGCAAAGGTATGTTCAAATTTTGTTTTACCACTACTATTTCTCAGCACACTGCTACCTTTTCTAATGTTATTACTGCAAATTCTCCGAGTACTAGAAAAAAGAAGTATATTTTCAATGCTTTTTGCAAATAGCACAGTTATACACACTTGCAATACTTTGTTTACTGAATATACATCGTATGTACTTATATATGTTTGCCTTTATGTCATTCAGGCTTACTCAAATGCTGAAATTAATGTTACATTTTACTGTGCTCTTGTCATAAATTATTTTGTCACACAGTAATTTCACGAAAATATATTATTTGTAGGGTTATCTGCAAGCGCTTGGTATGGCACGTACGGCTGAAGTGAAGAGAGATGCTAGAATAGGTGAAGCAGAAGCTCGCAGAGATGCACAGATTAGAGAAGCTATAGCCGAGGAACAAAGAATGGCTGCACGTTTCTTAAACGACACAGAAATCGCGAAAGCTCAACGTGACTTTGAATTGAAAAAAGCTGCTTACGACGTTGAGGTTCAAACTAAAGTAAGAGAATATTTCTATCTTGTATTATGATACGTTTTTGTAAACATCTTTATATAAGGATATTAATTGCAGAAAGCTGAGGCTGAAATGGCTTTTGAACTGCAAGCGGCGAAAACTAAACAGAGGATTATGGAGGAACAGATGCAAGTAAAAGTGGTAGAGCGTAGCCAAGAGATTGCTGTGCAGGAACAGGAAATGCTGAGACGTGAAAGAGAATTAGACGCAACTGTACGACGCCCTGCTGACGCAGAAAAATATAGGTATGCTTCATTTTCGATCTAATGTAATAACAGGAAGAACTATGAAAATACGAAGGTGAAAATTGCGAAGAAAACATGATGAAAATGTTTATGAATATATTATGTACGATTTAGACAACATGAAATATCGTCCCACAGCCTACGATTTCAATTTTAACATTAGATTCTCAAATAAATTAAAAATATATTTAACAATTCGTCTTCAGGTTAGAGAAAATGGCTGAAGCAAATAAATTACGTCTAGTAATGGAAGCTGAAGCTGAAGCTGAAGCTATTAAGATTCGCGGTGAAGCAGAAGCTTTCGCTATCGAAGCAAAAGCTAAGGCAGAAGCGGAACAAATGGCAAAGAAAGCTGCCGCATGGAATGAATACAAGAGCGCAGCCATGATAGATATGATGCTTGATACACTTCCAAAGGTACTTTTATCTTTATAATATTTACAGTACATTCAAAAATATTACAATAATTTAAGATGTTCTGACTGCACGATTTATTTTGCAGGTTGCTGCCGAAGTCGCAGCACCTCTTTCTCAAGCGAAAAAAATAACTATGGTATCGAGTGGTAATGGCACCGTCGGTGCAGAAAAATTAACCGAAGAAGTTTTCAATATTGTACAACGTGTGCCGGAACTCGTAAAGAATTTAACAGGCGTGGATATTGCAAAGGTGTGTATCGAGCTGTATATATGACATTTTTGGTAAATAATCTATGTTACAGTATATTGAGCAAATTTGTTGTTAATTGTATTAATAATATAGATAATTATAAAATTATATTAATATAAAGTAATAATATAAAATTTATTTTATTTATTATATTAACTTACCGTTAACTTATCGTTAACTTATCGTTAATTTTTTTCTTTCAGTCGGTTCATGCAGCGTAAATGTGCAATATAAAGGATCTTTTAATTATTTCCCAATTACACGTTGTACTTTAACATGCACATTTATAAGAAATATTTAATGGATCTTTGATATATACATTTATTTTAGATATTTTGTCTTGTAGTAAAAGTCAAGTATTAGAATTCTTATATTGAAGAAAAATTCAATCGACACTTTTGCTGCCAATTTATAGCATTTATGTCATGTGTCTCATATGTAATAATATATAAGATAATAATAATTTCAAATTGACTTACTTTCAATCCTGGAAATCAATATGGAATAAATTTAAATTATTTAATTTATTACAATCTTTTAAGGAGCATACTCAAGAAATTCATTATTCTTTATTCCAATGATTTTTATTTGGGCAGTAAATGTGTGATGCAATGTTAGTAGTTTATATTACTGATATTATTTTTATACTGTTTTCTAATTGATATTTGACTATTTAGTATATTTTAACTAACTTTAGATAACATGCTAGTCTATTTTATTAATTCAACGTATCTGTTAATAAAACGTACATACATATATACATAGTACATACATACATAGTACATATATGTGTGTGCGTGTGTGTGTGTGTGTGTCTGTGTATATGTGTCCATTTTATCGAATCTCTGAATTGACTATAATGGTCTATATTCATTTATATCTATTTCTATGCCAATATGTGCCGAATGTCATTCCTCCAAATATTCTACTTCTATGCGTACCTTCCAAATGTAATTACTAAATAAGTGTTTAGAGATATAAAAGTATTAATGTTTCTTAACATCATTTAATATTCTTTATTCAATGTGGAGAGATCTTTTCTAATCCTTGAGATATAAATGAGGTTCACGTGATTTTGAGCGAGCGTTTTATTTTCTGTATCTTAACAAGATGTGACATAAAGGAGAATATATATTTTATTCGTGTAGCTAGAGATCTCTAGTGAGCTCAAGTGAGCTCTATTTATTTGTATGAATCATAAAATCCTTTGAATATGTCTCTGACTATGTAAGTTTACACGACCAACAAAGCTTTAAACAAATTATATACTTATATGCGATTTTATGTAAAGCAATAATATAATACAAAATAAATGTTATAACTATATTTTAAGCATTTTAGTGATATAAAACAAATGTCTTATAAGAGAATAGGTCTTATGTCAAGCTTTGTTCTTTTGACAGATTAGACTTATTAGCGCGGAAATATCTTTTATTTTCAAATCTGATGGATTGTATCGCTGTTTCAACGTACACGTTTCAGCGTGCATTTTACCATCACGCATGGTAAAGACTGGACCGGGAATCGAATACCCGAGATCTTTCGCTATCTGGGCGAATGCTCTTCCAATTGAGCTACTCATGCAACATCATACTTCGATATATATATTATCTTTCTCTTATTAAAACTACATCCCTCATGTACAGGCGATGCATTAGAGGCGATGCAAAAGATCATTATATATCGCGTAACATATTTTGAGTATTATGATGAAAAATATGCTACCTGAAAAATATACTGTTATATGTTATTAATTTTTATTGTATGTACTAATGTGTTATATATATTAATTTTTCAATTGCTCAGGCACATGGTCCCTCTCTTTGTTGTCCTCGTACATATATGATAAGTATATTAGCTAAAATTAATCTTATGTAAATTTAATGTTATAAAACAAAAAGATCGTACGACAAATATTATTTTAGAATTTTTAGAGATTTACAGTAATTTATTATAGAATTATAACATTTTTATATAATTTTTAAATATTTTATATCTTATTATTTTACAAACAGTAATAATATTGGCAGGAATCATATCTCATCCTTTCAATATAATTAGGATAAGACGAATAAAAAAAAATGATTATACATATTTATTTTTTATTTAAAAATTTGAAAAATGCAATAAAATGAGAATTATATGTTTATATTTTCGCGCCGAATCTTTCAGTACAAAATGGCGGAGTTCCGACTTCACTGAAAATACATAGTATAGGTAACATAAAATATAGATTTTCTATACTGATATCATCAATATCAGAATACAGTTTATAAGGCACTGTTTCTCTAATAAACTAGCTATTTGCCATCCATGAACCAGTGTTAACTAGTTGAGCATGCGTACTGTGTATGACATCAGTATGAAATCCTTGGTTCAGCCATTGAAGTCGTTATTTCGGCTATTTAAAGGTGCTGTATGCCGCCATTTCGATGTTCCTAAAAAGTTGTGTAAATTTTTCATAAAATCATTAAAAATAGCATATGTGCGTGTTTTGTATTTGTGTCACATTTATTTCAAAATGAGGAGCTAATCATTCTTTAAAAATGTCTTCATTTCTAATCATAAATTTTTTATTTTATGTATACACTCCTGAACTGCTTGAACTATGCAATGCGCACGCGCGAAAGACCTCATTTGACAACACTGCATGAACTTGTACGTGAGCTGGTGAGCAGACATGTCCAGTTGAGCACGAGCCATCTACGAGTCGACTTGAGGATCGTTGGGTGTTGAAAAGCTAACTATTTGAGAGGTAAAACCTTAGAATAGTTAATACGGAAAGTAGTCAGATGAATCAGGGTAAATTCGTTCGCAGACGGTGAGATAAATCGTGAAAATCGGGAACAGAGAAAATCGTGGCTGAACATGGCCACGGCTCACTATCGGCCGTAGTCGTTGGAGTTCGTGCATCACTGCGCATGCGTGTTGAGCATAGAGGGTACATGGGAAAGAAAGAAAGAATGGAGGATCTCTATTGGCGCGCGAAACGCATGCGTATGGCTCGGACCAATTTTATTTTTATTAGTTACATTTTTATAACAGAAATCAAATACAGACCGATACTATAGAAGATAATTTAATATTATTTATGTTCGCAATAAGGATTAAATATTAAAGGAACAATTACAATAATTCGATAGTGTTCAAATATATTACATATCCACGAAGATTTTTTAAATATGATATAAAAATTTTTTCGCTAAAATAAAATTAAATGCAATATGCAATTATATTGCATATGAAAGAAATCAAAGGATACATATATTTCTTAAAACTTTTATAAATCTAAATTTATAATAATGATAAACATTATTTAATCATACGATTCGATTACACCTTACATAAAACACTGATCATAAGAAAAAGATTGTTGATTCTAACCTGACCTTACCTACCTACCTCATTCCACGATTTAATTTTAATATCAATGTTAATGAATTTAATTTTTTTCCTAATGAATATTAAGTAACTTGATTAATAATGTGTGATACATTGGATAAATATAATTGTGACAATTTAATTTTAACTTCACATATTTTAAGCCATAATCTATATTCGTTAAAACCTAACCTGACCCAATGCACAACACGTGTGCGTGCGTGCATGTGTCTCATGACGCAGCTGAGGACTCCACGAGAGACATATCTGTAATGCCGGCTCTACAATACGTCGTATGTTGGTGTCGGATATCAGAAGGCAGTCGGTAGTCCAATGAGGAAAACTTGTTTTCGGAAAATAAATTTTCTCATTGGACCATTGACTGTCTTCCAACATCTGACGCCAACATATGATTGATTGTAGATAGGGATAGTTTAAAGGATAGCTTATATCAAAGGAATTCAATTTTTCTATCTAACTTCATTTCTATTCTAGAGAAAGCTAGGCGAAGATAATATTCCTGTATTTTAAATTATGCCACTTTTTTCAGTTAATAAATTAAATAAGTTTCTTTCAATATTCGTTTTTTTTTCTTGGATTTGTCTTAAAACTTGATACAAGAAAATTTCCTTTATGGTCAAATTTATGGTGCAAGGCACTACCATGCCTCTTGATTAAGCTTGACTTTTATGTTTTTTTTAGATTTAAAAGAATGTCCTCCGTACAAGTAGACCGACCTACCAAAGTGAATCATCATTCACATAGCAAGAAAGAGAATGATAATAAATTCAGAAAACAGTTTAATCTGTCCTACAAAAAGCACAATAAACATGATGACAGTCGTGGGGGAGGAATTGGTGGAAGTGGAGGAGGAAGTGGCAGTAGTGGTAATTCATTCACAAATTTCAAGTTTGGACGAAAACGTACACAAAGCAACAATGGTGGAAAATCTTATCCACCTTATAAACGACGTAAAAAAGATGGCAACAACATTATTCCGCCCACAAAATTTCTTTTAGGTACATAATAGAAAACTCTTTCTTCTCATCTCACAGTGCATCTATCTCTTATGCCAAAGATATATGTAGTTCGTTCTCTTTAGTTGAAGCAGATTTTACTTTTTGGCTTTAAAATATAACATTTTTATAATCATATATTGAAGAGAAAAGTAATGAAATTTTTTTGCAGCCTTAGTACATTTAAAAAAACAGTCTTTAAAATACACACAATAACACAACTTTAAAAGAACAGTCTTCAAAATACACACAATATGATTTATTCTATTATCCTCCTGTAATTAGACTGACTCGATCTCAAATTAATGATTTTTAAATATAAAAACTTTTTTCTTTTCAAATTTTATCTATTGGAATTTCAATATATGTCACACTATATGTTAAATAACTAAAAATCTGTGGTACATGACATATACTATATGATACAATATTTGGTATATGATACATTATTCTCCCACAGATAAGTTAAAATATATAATTTTTATTAACTTATTAACTATTGCTTATGTTAGCTGTTAGAATTATATATAAAGTCATTAAATATGAAATGTCCGATTTCGAATCAAAAGTTTGGTTTATTATAACTCAAACTAGAAGTAGAACAATTAATCAAAATAAACGCCTAAACTATCGACGCAGTTTTGTCATCTTAACGGTAGCTTATCTATACTGGCAGTGAAAAAGCTTGAAGAACAGTTGGCGATGAAATCGTGGAAGGCGTTTACCAGCATGTTGAAAATTAAATATTTTTCTTTGTGAGAAGTGTCCCAGAAGTGGTGGCCTAGAAGAAGTGGTAGTTAGTTGGTGCAGGGTTTGGTGAATATGATAGGTGACAGAGAGTTTCCAAGTCCAGCTCCTGTAGTTTGAGCATCGTTGTTTGGTCGGTGTTGTTGTGGTCGAACGTTCTCTTGCAAGAGGATTGGCCTGTCCATTGGCCAATCTCAGCTGCTTAATCGCAAGCATACTCATCATTTCATCCAGTTGGTTACAGTAGACACTTGTTGCAACCGATTGACCAGGTTTCATGAAGCTGTAATGGATAATACCAGCGCTGTACCGCGATTCTGTAACTCGTTATTGGAGTTAACGACACTTTCATTATCGTTGCGCAGCTTTTGTATACCGTAGAAAAGCTGCGCAACAATAACGAAACTGTCGTTAACTCCAATAACGAGTTAAGCCCTAAACACAATGCCAGGCAACAGACAATAAGAATAAAAATAGACCAATCACAATAGATTATTCTTGTAATAATCGATTGTGATTGGTCTATTTTTATTCTTATTGCCTGTTGCCTGGCATTGTGTTTAGGGCTTTACAGAATCGCACCACTGGACCGCTAAACAGACATCATTAGCTTTTTCTGGTGAATATTCGGTTTCAGACTGTGTTTCGACACTTCATTTACATCCAACTATTGTATTTGCGATTGTCGAAAAGAATCCATTTTTCATCACACGTAACAATACGATATAAAAATGGTTCACCTTTATGTCGGGATAGTAAAGAAAGGCAAACATCGGGACGATTTCTTTTCTGACGTTCATTTAATTCATGCGGAACTCATCTATCGAGCTTTTTTACCTTGCCGATTTGTTTCAAATGGTTCGATATTGTTGAAATAATAACGTTAAACCTTGCTGCAAGATTAAAATGGTCAGAACGTAAATGGTAAGAACATTCTCAAACCATCGACGTACTGTGCGTTCATTAACCACATCCCCACTTTACCTTCGTTGATATTCTGAGTTGTCTGCGCTGCATTGGTCCTACGACGGAACTCGTATTCGAAAATAACACGAATTTTTTACTCATCCATTATTACACAAAAATTGCTGTAATAAAGACAACTTGAAAGGTAATCACAAGCCAAAACATATTTTTGAAAGAGTGATGCTGTATCTTCACAACAAAAGAAACTGGAACAGTGAAACTGTAACAGTGAAATATCAGAGATATCGACTGCCGAACTTAGTACTTTCAGACATTTCACATTCAATGACCTAATATTTAATAATTAAAAATCTTATAAAAATGATCTTAAAAATCTCTTAATACATTTCTGAAATATTCTTTCTCAAACATATAACATAATATATTTTAATGTTTTAATATTTAATTTTTAATTTATTTTTAATGTTTTAATATTTAATATTTCACATTAATTTTATTATATAGGCGGAAATATTCGCGATCCACTGAATTTAAATAGTATGCAAGATGAAGAAGTAAATCGCGCTATGAACGCAGTGACACCAAAATCCAGCCCTCTCCCTACTCCGAAACATAAGAAAGATGTAATAGAAGTGTTAATTCCGCCTGATAGTCGAGATCCGCTACTCTTAACATGTAATGATAATGAAGAATACGAAAAGCAGCTGTTTCTTCCTCAAAGGAAAACTTCTAAACGTAGAAATAAGAAAAAAAAACGAGCCTGTTCTTCATCATCGAAAGAGGAGATTACGAGCGAAGTTGTAGAAGCTAAATGTTTAATGAAAAGTGACGAAGAGCTTTGTGAAATGATAGGAAGTTCAGCAGAGAAAAGTCCCAATGAAAGGATTCAACCAACAGATTCCGAAATAGTACAGGATAAAAATTCTGTGGAAAGCAATGTGGAGAGTCTTCAGAAAAATAAAAGTAAGGGTAATGTAGGGAAAATTGGAAACAAGTTGGAGAGAGAGGACAAAAACAAACTGCGACTAAAAGGTTTGGAAGAACCAAAGGACAAAAGACTGCGCAAGGTAATGAATTTCAATATAATAATTGTCTCATTTATATATATATATTAATTTTAATTACAATTATTTATTTTCTCTCCGTTATTTAATAATGAAAAGTGAAACGACAATAAATATATTTTTTGCTTAACATTTTATCCTCTATTTTATATTTTGATTATATAAAATCTTTAAATTGTTAAAATTTTTTTCATTCAGGACACTAAGGATAAGATAGTGAGTCCTGTGATTCCTCAACCAGGTGCCTGGAAGCCTCGCGCTCAGCACAGGCCTAGTCAGGACAAGAAGAAGAAGCAACAACAACAAACAATGCCAAACTTCAGACAAAAGGATGCTCGCTATCAATATGGCAATTATAACAGGTCTTTTTTTATATTTATTACATATTAATACTTATATTTTTGTAATTAAGCGTATATATTTATATATATGTATGTGTGCGCGCACGCGCGGGTGTGTGTGTGTGTGTGTGTGTGTGTGTGTGTGTGTGTGTGTGTGTGTGTGTGTGTGTGTGTGTGTGTGTGTGTGTGTGTGTGTGTGTGTGTGTGTGTGTGTGTGTAACATCTTCCGACGAATTTTTAATTATTTTTCTTTTCTGGGTAGGTATTATGGATACAGAAATCCTCATTACGAAGCGGATCCTCGACTTAAAGCGTTTAGTAGTCGTCAAGAATTATTCTTACAAAAAGATATTTTGGACATCGGGTGTAATATTGGACACATTACCTTGTCAGTGGCAAGAGATTTTGGAGCAAAGAGCATCACAGGAATTGATATTGATAGGACACTGATCAATATTGCCCGAAAAAATGTAAAACATTATGTAAATTGCGTGCAATCACCGGCGAGTAACGAGGAAAGCGACAGGAAGGTACTAGATTCGGATACTAATTTCTTTCCCAAGTCAATGCCTATCAGCTATGGGCCTGTAGACATTCCGGGATTCACAAAGCACAAACAGGACAAGGGTTTTCCTTATAACGTCACGTTTGTACAGGTACTGTATGAGTAGTAGCCAGTTTATTTTCAAAGAAAGCAAAACTTAAACTTTCTGCTTATCATTTTCACCATTCTTAATGTTTGTAGCCAAAACACGCAACGTTCTATCTTTCTGCTTGTTAAATAAAATATTAATGTAAAGATTATAGTCTATAATCTTTCTATAATTAGTTTATAACTATCTTGTGTTTGTATTTTTTGTATGTACAAAATTAAAGAATTTCAGGGTAACTATATATTGGATGACGATGCTCTTCTACAAGCGGAACAACCACAATTCGATACGATCCTGTGTCTCTCTATTACTAAGTGGATACATCTCAATTTTGGTGACGCTGGCATTAAGCAGATGTTTAAGCGCATGTATGCGCAATTACGTTCTGGCGGAGTGTTAGTGTTAGAACCCCAAAATTGGAGTAGCTACAACAAAAAGAAGAATCTCACTGTAAATGTTAAGATATAATACTTATTTTTATTATTTATTAAGATATAATAATTACTTTTATTGTTATTTGTTTGCGTCATAATACAAAAGAAAAATATTGTTCTAGGAACGAATTTACAAAAATTATCGCACCATCGAGTTCCGTCCCCACAACTTCACACAATATCTCTTGTCTTCCGAAGTAGGCTTCTACAAATGCGAGGTGATCTCCATCCCACAGCATCCTTTGAGAGGATTCCAGCGTCCTCTCTATTTGTTCACAAAGGAGAACGATCAACCCGATGACGTTGCAAGCATATCAGATCGCGATATGCAAGAAAATAAGCGATTACGCAAGGCGGAGAAGATAGTATATGAGCAGGAATTATTCCCAAAAACTACCTGTAAAGAAAGTATTAGTCCCCAAAGTAGTGACCAATACGAGCAATTAGAGAACATTTATTATCCTATTACGCCATCGTATTATCATACGCCAAGTCAGACGCCAAGTCAGAATAACGAGCATCAAAATCAAGAGACGAGAGATAAAATTGATAGAGCACTTGAAGAAAATAAAACAAAAGAGACAATGGAGGATGATAATGACGCTTTCAGTCATGATAAACAGAAGGAATGTAGCATTGATACGACGGGCAACAACGATAAAAAAATGGCAGAAGTGGAAAAGAGAATAGACGGCGTATGTGAGACGCACGATAATGATCAGAAAATAATAGAAGACGAAATTATTGAAACTAATAACTGCTAGTTTCGAAATTTTGACATTTCCATCCATTTACTTTTATATACGCCTTTCGTTTTCCTTGTTTCAAATCTTGTTCATTATATTCTCAAAAGACACAAAGGAAAATATGGCAGTTTTTTCTTATTTTGTCTTCTTAACATAAATGGACGGACAAGTTTTCTCGGGTAATGTTATAAAATGATTAAAATAATAATTCGTTCGTTTTTAGTTTTAACTGCTTGAGAATTATAAGGGACAATATGTTACAAGGAACGGACGAATTTTGTAAAAAATTCTATACTATTAGATTGTTTAAGATATAATAAATGATATTAAGTGAAAACAAAAGTTCGTTCGTTTTTTCATTTGTTTGATTAGTCTAAGAGTCATTACGAAAAAACGGACGGATTTTTCTGAGAATTGAAAAATAAAAGTTTGTTCGTTTTTTTTTCTTTGTTTTTTGTTTATTAATAAGAATTATATAGGAAAAAACGAACGAATTTCACAAACAATGCGATAGTAATTAGTTACACAAAATAAGAATAATGAATAAGGTTAAGTGTATAAAAGTTTTTTCGCTTTATTTTGTTAATATAAATATCATATCATCTTGCAACGGTGGACTCTTCGATTTGTTAATTCTGTATTAAGAAAAAGAAGAATGGAAATAAAATACAAACGATATATTACCGAACTTGGTATATATACATATAATCTCCATTTTTCTTTTTTTAAATACGCTATTGTTCGCCGAAATTGCAACAGAAAAATCGTTAGTATCGTTCAACCGAGAACCGACTGTAACTTTAGTTTTTGAGAAGTGTTAGTAATAGGAATTTCGTATAGTGTTGTATATTTTTATTTATTTCTTATTATAACTTATAAAATTGAATCCTGTAATTATATATTGCTAAAGATTTGTTGTGCTATTAGAATTTTAATAAACAACGGTACATGTCTGAAATTATTTGGAGATAAACTATTATTTAATTAACCGGAAAATAAAAAAAAATAATGCAATAAAACTTCATATTACATATGGAATCCAGTAATGTGCAACGTGTAAAAGATATTTGTTTAAAGTATACTCGTTTATGTTGAGTGCAAAAAACATGGATTAATAGTGAAGAAACTAACGAAAAAAAACCCAACAGGTATAATGACATCAAGTAATTGACGTTAGAAACGTCATTAATATGACCTTACTACTTGGGAACAGAATAGACAGAGGCAACAATGTCCATTTTCAATAAAAGCATCTTCCTTTTTACGGATAAATGGTATGAATAATAAGAGAAATAGGAGCATATATATATATATATATATATATAGACAGATCTAGACGCCAAAGATATGTATACTCTGTAATAAGGACAGAATATATTGAATAAAGAATCGCTTTGTGATTATTATCAAGCCGCACGTTTGTTACTCATATATTTTCTTTTGTAACAAAATTAATCAAATTACGAAAAAAAAAATAACGAAAAATTAATTAGGTTAACGAAATAATTTCTCTTCGCAGATTAATCTAATATAATAGTAAAATAAGATTAATTATGTCCTATGAAAGAATTCTTATGAAATTTATTAAATAATATATACTATTTGAAATAGGAAAAGAACTACTGACATGTCGTTGAGTCATACTACTACAAAACAAGATATTCTGCCTGTCGTTGAGGTGTACTACAATTTCGAGATTGTTAATAGAAATAATGGAGATTTCTTATTTTATAGCTAGTTAAAACAACGGGAGATATATTTTATACTTTTTATTAAATCAAACTCAATATGATAGTTTGAATTTCAGCTAAATATAGTGGAAATCGATCAAATGTGAATTAAATCTCGGGATTAAATCTTCCGTTCACGCATATGCGCGCAATTTTTATAGTATACGTGACATAAACTATAGATAAATGCGCGCATATGCGTGAATGGAACGCACCCTCGGTTAACTTCTTGAAGGCTAGTAAATTGTGATTCGAATCTCGACTAAAAACTAATTTTAACCAAGACTTGAACCAAAATTTATCGATCTCCATGAATTTTAACTGAAATTAAACTAGGCGTTTTTCGTAAACTTGGAGAATTGTATTTAATAATACTTGTCAGATTACATAAGATAGCATCATCTTCCAATTTTTCACCCCACTTTACTTTTTTTTAATTTAAATAACAGAGAGTACAGATTCTTGAACTTCATTTTAGGAGCAAATAAGGGGTCTGAGTTAGGGAATGAAATTATAGACCCGTTATCTTCGCGAATTAATTCTCTGAATATCCGCTACGAATTTTTACTGCAAATGGAGATCGTAGTACAACTCAACGACAGAGTAATCGCATTTTTATTTTCAAGAAAAACGATTTAACGATATATCTAATAGGTATTATTTTTCAATAATACAAGCTAATACTAGGTCAAATAACTTATATTTATTTTATTTGTATTATTTTTAAGTTTATACATTTCTTTTTATTTTTATTTTTAAATAGTACAACTCAGCAGGCGATCGGATGAACTCCGGTAGGAGTAGAAGAAACTGTATATGTTTAATATGCGTTTGTATCAAACAATTACCGTATTATTTTAACATTCGCTCGCGGAGGAATGACTACTTTGATATTCGGCGTTGGCATAGGATTATTTATCATCCTCAGTTTGTGGGCGTTAGCTGCATTGATATTTTTAATATCTTTGCGCATCGAGAAGAAAGTCGGCATAATCGCTATACTACTTGTAAGCGTCTTCACGATTATTTTGATTAGTGTACCGCGTGCATCAGAGAAGCCCGCTGCTGCGGAGGATAAGGTGTGTAAATCTTATGATTATAGTCGATCAGATGATGACATAAATTCTAATTATAACTTAGTAGTTAACTGAAATGCGATTTAGCTAGCCCTATTACTTTGTATGTTTTATTAGAAAATAACTTATGTGTTTTGTAATATAATTAATGTATTTAGTTTATCTAGATAAAAATAATATAACATTATAAAAATTATCTATATTATGGAAATTTTTTAATTCTTTTTATGTGTATGCATTA